>NW_026622886.1:45330318-45633348 GCF_023065955.2 Ursus arctos | reverse complement strand
TTTGGAGTATAATATCTTTGCACTTTTATATATGAGCAAATTTGCATTATATTGTTTATTGACTCAGATATAGGTGGAAAATGAATGTCTTAAATATACATATGTAGTTTCTCTCAAAATCCTATGTAAGATATATTGGAAATAGGATATATTTATCATTAAAAAGAGGAGAAATTGGACATGTGAGAAAATTAAAAATTGAGTGCAAAAGAGGAAATGAGTGCTTTACCAAAATATATTGTTTATAAGAGGATTGAAGTCTTAAAGGTACTTTTTCAAGTTACAAGAGATATAGGTCATATTAACAAGACTTGCTGTTCCAGAACGGAGAGAAAAAGCACGCATAAGGGTAACTTTCATCTATAAGCCTCTGCAACAGTCACTCATGTGTAATTTATTTGTAATAATTGAGTACTTTTTTCATACTGTGATCTGCATGAGATCTTTTTCCTCAACTGATACCCTAAAATACCCAAGTATTAACTTTACAAAGAGTCCAGAATAGCAAAATACATTTCTTTTCTGATTTCTCTTATCTCATATAAACTTCATAACCACATAAAAGCATAGGCAAGGAAAACCTGTCACACTTTACACTTTTAGAAACTGAGGTTCAGAGAGGTTTAGTAACTTGTTCAAAGTTTATAAGTCATAGAGCCAGAACTGAAACTCATGTCTTCAGGTGCCAAATCCTAGTTTTACACAATTGAAAAGGATTCATTTGCTAAATGGCCAGATATTTGTTGTAAGCTCCGTGCTAATTGTGGCGTGTTTGAAGTTACTTAAAACTTTACTACGTGACCAAAGATCTAAAGTTTCATTCTTTCTTCAAAGGAAACTAATTTCCATTCTAAGAACAGTTTGAGCTCTATGAGAATCGCATACAGAATGAAGTATTAAACTTAAAAACAAACCACCACCCCCCAAAAAAAAATGAGGGAGGAGAAACCCAGATGGGGCCTGGCCGATGCCCTGAGTTGAGGAGATGGGCTTGTGAGAAAAAAGCAGCTAGAATTCACAGAACAGTTTAGCAGGAAGCACAAGCTGTACAGAGAGAGAACTTGAGTATTCAGCAGAATCCTGGTCACCACATGCTTCTGAGGAAGCTCTCTGAGGCAAGGGAAAGAAACACCCAAAAAGATTAAAAGAAACAGTAGCCAGAGATCACACAGGACTGGGAATAGTGTCTGATTTCAATAGCCAGACTAGAAAACATTGTAATTCTTGAAGCACTGAATAGAGTACAAGGTGTTTCCTCAGTAGTATGGGCTAATTAGCTCTAGATTAAATACCTTTCCGGTCCTGCTTTCCTAATCTTAAAAGCAAGACCGAGAAAGAACAAAACTATTTCCAAGCAATTTAATGGGTCCCAGAATAATATTTATGATAATTAAAAAATCCAGCTCTGAAAAGAGGTAAAATTCACAAGACTTTCATCCAGTCAAAAATTACCAGACATTCAAAGAAATAGGAAAATATGATCTATAATAAAAAAATTAAAACTGACACTGATCCAGAATTGACACAGATATTAGAATAAGCAGATAAATAGTAAGTCAGCTATTATTACCTTCATTCCATATGTTCAAGAGGTTAGGGGGAAAAGCTGAACATGTTAAATAGAGAAAAAGAAAATATAAAAGCAATCTAAATTGAACACTGATATAGGAAAACTACAAAGTCTGAGATGAAACAATACACTAGATAGGATTAGTGGTGATTTCCACATTGTAGAAAAAAAAATATCAGTAATCACGAAGACATATAACTGAAGATACCCAAAATAAAACAGAAACAAAGGACTAAAAAAATAAACCAATAGAAGGTAAGTGACTTGTGGGTGTAAAGTATGTGTAATTGGAGTTTCTGAAAGAAAGGAGAGAGATTGGGGGATAGAAAAAACATTTATAATATTTATAAGAGCTAATGGACAAAAATCCCCCCAAAGTTGATAAAAATATATATAAACTCACAGATCCAAAAAAGTTCATCAAATTCCAAACACAAAAACATGAAAAAAAAAAAAACTGTACTAAGGAATATTATAAAATATATTCTTCTTATGAAAGGAAAATCTTAAAAATTGCCAGAGAAAAAAGACTCATTAAGTACAAAGGAACAAAGATGAGGATGATGGCAGATTACACAGAGGAAACAATGCAAGTGGGAAGTAGGAGCACAACGTCTTTTCAAGGCTGAAAGATAAAGGCTGTGACCCATTATTCTATACCCAGCAAAAATAGCTTTTACAACTGAAGGCAAAATAAAGACATCTTTAGACATAAAACTGTTGAAATAATTCATCACCAGCAGAGCTTTACCACAAGAAATCTTAAAGGAAGTCCTTTAGACATAAGGAAAATTATACCAACGGAAATATGGGTCTATACAAAGGAACAAGAATCCCAGATGTGGTCTTATGTGGAAAACATGTAAGTTTTTCTGATAATTAAATTCTCATCAAAAGATAGGAGACTTCTTGTACAAAAATAAAAACGACGAGGTTTGAGGAACATATAACAAATGAAGAGGTAAAATATATAATAACAATAGCACAGAGACCAAGAAGGAGAAATAGAAGTACATTATCATAAGATTTTAACCTGTTCATGAAGCATCGTAATATTACTGGAAGGTAGAGCGTTAAAGATGTGTACTGTAGACTCTAAATCATCCACTAAAATAACAGCAGCAACAAAAAAGTTACAGTTAATAAGCCAAATAAGATATGAGGGAGTCATAAAAATTAATCCAAGAAGTCAGAAAAAAAGGAATGAAGAACAGATAGAACAAAGAAAACAGAGCAAGATCAGTGATTTAAACTTAACCATATAAATAACAACATTAAATAAAATAGTCTAAATGCTCTAGTTGAAAGGCAGAGATGATGAGATTAAAGACACAAATATTTTCTGCCTCTAAGAAATCAACTAAATATTAAGAAACAAATAGGTCAAACTAAAAGGATAGAAAAAGATATACTGTACAAACACTATGCAAAAAAAGGCTGGTGTGAGTATTAATTTCAAACAAGGTTGACTTCAGTGCAAAGAATATTAACAGGGACTTAAAAAGAATATGGACGGGGCTATAGAAGTCAGCTCAGCAATAGGCTCTAACAGTCAAGTCATACAAAGTATATTATCTGGCCACGTGGAATTGAATTAGAAGTCAACAACAGAACTATCTAGAAATTGCCCAAATATTTGGAAACAAAGTAACACACTTTTAAATAATTTATCCATCATAGAAGATAATAAAAGGGAAAATAAAAATTGTTTTTAACTAAAAATATAATGAACATATGTCATTATATATTTGTCCAGACTCAGAAAATGTACAAAACTAAGAGTGAACCCTACAGTAAACTGTGGACTTTGGGTGATTATGATGTGTCAATGTAGGTTTAACCTTGGTGGAAAAGATACCATTCAGGGAGGAGTGTTGATAAGGGGAGAGGCTATGCAAGTGTGGGGGCAGTAAGTATATGGAAATCTCTGTATCTCCCTTTCGATTTGTTATAAACATAAAACTCTGGAATAAACCTTCCCCCTGCTTGTGCTTGCTGTCTCTCTCTCTCTCTCTCTCTCTCTCTCTCTCTCTTTCTGTCAAATAAATAAATAAAATCCTCAAAAAAAAAGGAAGAAGAGGAATACCCTGAAGATCCATCCACATTATCACAAATGTCAAGATTTCATGCCTTTTTTATGGCTAAAAAATAATTGCATTTTTCTATATATATACTGTGTTTTATCTATTCACCCATCCATGAAAACTTAGGCTATTTTCATATCTTGGCTATTGTAAATAATGCTGCAATAAACATGGGGTGCATATATATTTTTGAGTTAGCATTTTCATTTTCTTCATATAAATACCCAGAAGTGGAACTGCTGGATATGATAGTTCTATTTTTTAATTTTTTGAGGACCCTCCATACTGTTTTCCAGAATGGCTGTACCAATTTACATTCCCACCAACAGTACACAAGGGTTCCCCTCTTTTCTCTACGTCCTCTCAATATTTGTCATGTTTTAGCTTTTTGGTAATAGCCACTCTAACATGTGTGAGGTGGTATCTCATTGTCTTGATGTGCATTCCCCTGATGATGAGTGATGTTGGACATCTTTTTAGGTACCTGTTGCCCTTCTGTATGTCTTCTTTGGAAAAATGTCTGTTCAGATCCTCTGCTCACTTTTTAATCAGACTGTTTGACTATAGTTAGTAATACTGTACTGCATATCTGAAAGTTGCTAAGAAAATAAATCTTAACGTTCTCATCACAAAAAAAAAATTGTATAGAGGTGAAAGTGAACTGGACTCTTTGTAGTGATCACTGCACAACATATAAATATCAGATCATTATGTTGTATATCTGCAACTAATATTATGTTATATGACAATGATATCTCAGTAAGAAAAAATTTCAATTAAAAAAATCAAGTCACACAAAGCATATTTTCTGGCCACAACTGAATTAAATTAGAAGTCAACAATAGAGAGCTATCTAGAAATTGCCCAAATATTTGGGAAAAAAATACATTTCTAAATAATTCATGGGTCAAAGAAAATATCAAAAAAGAAAATAAAACTTGTTTTGTTTTTTTTTAAGAGATAGAGACAGCCAGCGAGAGAGGGAACACAAGCAGGGGGAGTGGGAGAGGAAGAAGCAGGATCACAGTGGAGGAGCCTGACATGGGGCTCGATCCCATAACGCCGGGATCACGCCCTGAGCTGAAGGCAGACACTTAACCGCTGTGCCACCCAGGCGCCCCATAAAACTTGTTTTTCACTGAATTTTAAATTAAAATGAAAATATAATCTATCAAAATTTATGGACTGCTGGGAAACTTACAACACTAAGCACCAATATTATGAAAGAATAAGGATCTCAAATCAATGGCCTCAGCTTCCAGCTTAAGGAATTATAAAAAGAAAGGGAAATTAAGACCAAAGCAAGCAGTAGAGAGGAAATAATAAGGATTAGAATTAAAATTAGCCAGAAAATATAAAAACAATAGAAAATATCAACAAAAGCAAGAGCTAATTCTTTAAGCAGTTCAGTAAGATTTATAAACTTCTACCCTGGATTATCAGAAACAAATATGAGGGGGAAAATTACCCAAAACAAAGTGAGAAAAGTGATATCACTATTGTTTTTATAGACATTAAAAAGGGAAAAACTAAAAATAATAACTTTGTGCCAATAATTTTAACAATGTACATGAAATGGAAAAATCCCTTAAAAAATATAAACTGCCAAACCTCACTCAAGAAAAATTAGATAACCCAAATAGCCCATATCTATCAAAGAAATTGAATTTTTAGTGAATAACTTTCCCACAATGAGAACTCTAGGCCTAGATGGTTTCATTTATTAATTCTACAAAAGAATACCAATTCTACCAAAACTCTTTTAGAAAACTGAAGAGGGGAGACTACTTTTCAACTCATTCTAGGAGGCCCTGCCCTCATTATCCTGGTAACAAGGCCAGCAAACACATTATAAAAAAGAAAACTATAAAAAACTGTTCTTCATGAACATAGATACAAGAATTCTAAATAAAATTTTAATAAAACAAATCTAACAATATATAAAAATGATAATACAGAATGCCCAAGTGGGGTTTATTTTGGGAATTCAGGGTTTAGCATTTGAAAAATCAATGTACTCTGCCATATTAATAAACTAAAAAATGATTTCAATAAATATCGTACAAGCATTTAACATATTCATGACAAAATCTTACAGCAGTTTAGTAATAGAAGACAACTTCCTACCCTTGATAAAGGATATTTATAGAAAACCTACAACTACCATACTTAACTGTGAGAGGCTAAATATTTTCTCCCTAAAATCAGTAGCAAGACGAAGATGTCCCATTTTCACCACTTCTACTGAACATTTTACTAGAGTTCTGGATAGTTTAGTCAGACAAGATAAAGAAATAAAGACATCCGGGATGAAAGAAATAAGTAAAACTGTTTGCTGACAACATGATCAGCTATGTAAAAAACCCTATGGAATCTACAAAGAAGATTCTAGAGCTGAGTAAGTTTAGCCAGGTTACAGAATTCAACATTAATATACAAAAATAAACTGTATTTCTATATATGAGCAATAAACAATTGGAAACTGAAAATGTTTTATACAGCATTTAAAATAGCATCAAAAACTATGAAATACTTTAGGGATACAACTGAGAAAAAAATTTGCAAGACCTATACCCGGCAAATTATCAGACATTTCTGCAAGAAGATCTAAATCAATGGAGAGATATATCTTGTTCAAGTGTCAAAACACTTAATATCGTTAAGATGTCAGTTTTCCCCGCAGCGATCTTTAGATTCATTGCAATTCTAATTAATACTAAAATCCTAGCAGGAGATTTTGTAGAAATTTACAAGCAGATTCTAAAATTACTACAGAAATGAAAAGGACTTAGCATATTCAAAACGACTTTGAAAAAGAAAAGCAAAGTTGGAGAACTAGTATTTCCTGATCTCAACGTTTCTTACAAAGCTACATTAATTAAGACTGTATAGTACTGACCGTTAAGACAAATAGGTGAGTGAAACAAAGAGTCCAGAAACAGATCCCCATATATATGATCAATTGATTTTTGACAAAAATGCAAAGGCAATTCAGTGGGAAAAGACAGTCTTAACAAATTGTGTTGGAAAATTTGGCCATTCGTATGCAACATGGACACTTCAATAACAAAAAAATATGATGAGTGGTGGATATGCATATGAAAGGGTGTGCAACATCAGCAGTCATTGTGGAAATGCAAACTAAACCACAATGAAATATCATCACCCACTATTAGAACCACTAAAACGATTGCTTTCGACCAAGAACTGGTGATAATGTGAACAACATGGAAGACACTGATTTCTCACACACACACCCCCCCCGGGAGGAACGTTAAAATAGAACAACCACTTTGAAAAGTAGTTTGACAATTTCTTAGAATGCTAAACATACAGTATGACCCATACTGCTCTGAATATTTTCCTGAAAGAAATAAAGCATGTGCCTATGTAAAGACTTGTAAATAAAATGTCTATAGCAGATCCACACACACATTAATCACAAATTGCCATCAACAGGTGAATAAATAAATCCTGGTGTAACCATGCGGTATACTACTACTAAGTAATGAAAAAGAAATGAACTATAGGGGCGCCTGGGTGGCACAGCGGTTAAGTGTCTGCCTTCGGCTCAGGGCGTGATCCCAGTGTCCCAGGATCGAGCCCCACATCAGGCTCCTCCGCTATGAGCCTGCTTCTTCCTCTCCCACTCCCCCTGTTGTGTTCCCTCTCTTGCTGGCTGTCTCTATCTCTGTCGAATAAATAAATAAAATCTTTAAAAAAAAAAAGAAATGAACTATAGATACGAACAACAATATGGATACTTCTCAAATAATTATGCTGGGAAAAAAGAAGCCAGATTTAAAGAGTATATATAATTCCATTTATAGAAAGTTATAGAAAAATCCCAACTAATTTATAATGACAGGAAACAAGGTCACCGGTTCCTTCAAACCAGGAGCTGGAGCAAGATGGGGAGGGGCAGGAAGGAGAGATTTTTTAAAAGAAAACAAAGAAATAGTTATAACATTATTCTGATAATCTGAGAAAGGAATTTCTTAAATGGAAAAAAAAGAAAATCAAGAAATGAGATTTGAAAGTTATTATTATTACAAGTGTGTTTTGACTTGAAAAGTCATGAGTGTTGAGTAGTTTTAAGTCCACCTCTTTGTGTTCTTGATGAATAGATGAGAAAATGGTGGCTTCATTGATCCTGTCTTAGGTTCAGTGAACAATTCTGTCAAACACCTTCTTGTTTCTAAATTTTGGGAAGTGGCAGGGAGTCTTTGTGAATCTGAAATTCACTGACTTCACAGTTTGACATAAATAAAAATGCAGAAACATATCTAACAATTAGCAAGAAATACGGCTAAAGAGGACATGCTTTCTCATACCTTTTTCAATTAGCTGTTACAGAACTCTCTCAATCAGACGTCTAATTCCAGGGAGAGCAGTTATGAATTCAAAACATTAATTCTTAGTAAGTGTTTACTATACAGACCTTAGGCCAGTTCCATCAGAAGAGCTGATTCCACCGAGCAATTAACCTGTTTAGTCCAGTTGGATACAGAATGTTGAGCAGAATTCACACAGAATCACGCACCAGCAGCATTTAAAAGCAAGGCTAACAAATGGTTTGCCAGATCCACACTGCCAAGCGCTCTCCACCGCACAATGCCAACGGAACAATTTCTCATCCATCAGCTTGCCTGCCAGCCACCAGTAACAGCCATCTGTCAAGGAAGACTTTTCTTCTTTGGAAAAAAATCAAGGAAAACTCAGATGTAAGCAATCCTCTAAGGAGTTTACACACTAATCACCGAGTGAAATTAAGCCCCAAATAGTCCCAGGCCACTGCCCATGAGCTGCGATGCAAGTGGGATGGATTTATAGCTGCTGAGTCAGGAAAAGGTCTATACAAATTACAATGGCAAATTGGCCTAGATTCAGCTGGGCACCAAAGTCTGTTTTTAAACACCCCCCCCTCCAAAAAAAACCATAAAGCCACAGATGGAGTACTCCACATAGAAACTCTAGGACCTGGCCAGTTTTCAGCCATCCAACTTCAGCCTCCTGGCTTTACAAGGACTCATTTTATTCAATCAGTTCTTCAGCACTGGCGAAAGCATGTTTCTCTGAATAAGGTGATCTCGTCTTCACAAAACCAGGACCCCTCCGTGGCCACAGGGACAGATAAAGCTTTATTGCCAGTGCTGTAATTAAGGGTGCAGGCACAGGCTGACACCAATTCCCTATACCTGTCGATACAAGAGTTTGCTGCCAGTGAGACTTTCTCCAGTCCGGAATTTTTGTCTTTCAACTTTTGGACTCTCAACCACAATAAGAAATATATTTTATATCATGATCCAGTACACAACACACAGAGAGGTGATTTTCCAACCACGTAATAGTAAGTGTGTTATAGGCATCAATCTATCAGAGTAGGACATTAACTAAAGACACCAAACCATCAGCCGTACATCACCTATTATCATCATACCAGTGCCGATGGGGTAAATTATAATGAAATGGAAGTTGGCGCAATATTTACTCTTACTATGAGCAATGTGTTTGTAGGTTGTTTCTTGTTTCCATTCTACTCTTCCTTCTGTTTGTTCAAATGCTGATCATGACCTACTAAGCTGCTGTCGGGATCAACTAATCAATCATGGCTTGCAGTTCAAAAAATACCGCTCTCAACAGTGGGTTTCATTTTTTTTCTTATTGTGGTAAACTACATGTAAAATTTACTCTTAATGTGTATAGTTCAGTGGCATTGAGTGTGCAGCCAGCACCACCGTCCATCTCCGAACTTCTTCATCGTCCCAAACTAAAACTCTGTACCCATTAAATACTAACTCCCCACTCCTTTCTCCCCCATCCCCAGGGAACACCATTCTACTTTCTGTCTCTTTGAATTTGACTACTTAGGTAACTATAGCCCTTTTTTTTTCTCAAGATTTTATTTCTTTATTTGACAGAGTGAGAGAGAGTGCACAAAGCAGGGGGAGCGGCAGGCAGAGGGAGAGAGAGAAGTAGGTTCCCCGCTGAGCAGGGAGCCCAACGTGGGACCCGGACATGATGACCTGAGCCGAAGGCAGATGCTTAACTGACTGAGCCACTGGGCACCCCCCTGTGGCCCATTTTTAAGGCATAATGATTCTATGAAATAGGATGATTGGAATATATGTGCAGTGAGGGAAAGGTGAAACTGGACAAGGAATGAACATATCATAGAACCACCATCAAAATGCAAAGTTCTATCATACTTACATATTGTGTAGTTAAATGTCTCATAAAAAGATATTAAAGATCAGTGATATAGAGATATACCAGGATACATGAGATATGTAAAATGTTCTAGAGAACGCGATCTAAGATAACTGACTATATGCTCTTTCAGGAGAAATGCCCAGCACTAACAGTGTTTATCCTCCATTTTTCCTTACAGGGCAAGTGCCAAGAGTTTGAACGCAATAAGCAGCAGCATATCCTAGGACAGCTTTCAGCTAAGAAACAGAAGCAGACAGAAAACACAGCTCCCTTCATTTCAACTCCACTGGGTCTCTGTACAACTGACACCAAATTTGCACATATGCTTTATTACCAAATGGGTAAGATGCACTTTTCACTTTTAAACTCATGTGACAGATAATGATATTTTGTGGACAGAGAACAGTATTATAGAGTCCATTTGTGATTCTAACAGCATGTGTTTGTTCCCTTTTTCTCCTTGTAACAAATTAATATTTTGTTTCTAGTTCAATGTTTAGCAGTGTATTATTATTATTATTATTATTATTATTATTTTACTTTGGGGAAGAATTCACATAATAGGGGTTATCAAGCATTTAGATTCTGTCATCTTTGTCATGAAAGACATTGGTCCTCATGTTTTGGTATGTGTGATGAGAGGCCCTTGAACTGAGGCAAAGGATAGAGCCCTCCGAAGGCCCAGAACCAAAGCTCTGTTGGGGTAGGACCCCTTTCTGAGGCTTATCAGACCTCTATGAGGCAAACAATCAAAAAATATATTTCTGTCTCCATTTTAATGGTGAAAATTAAAAATCCAGAAGCTAGAGTGATTCACCCGAGTGTTGGGCTCTGAACAAATGCAGAGGTTTAGGGGTTCTAGAACAGTTCTCTTTTCCTCTGGAAAAGAATCTTTCTATTCCTTCCAGATTAGGGTTGCATAAAACCAAGGAAATTACATTGATCACAAATAAAGACTATCATTTGGAATGGTAAACAAGTAATGGATATTTTTATATAAATGATAACTGAGAAGACATAGAATTAATTTCAGTGGCACTTAGGAAGCAAAAGTACTTGGGGCACCTGGGTGGCTCAGTCAGTTGGGCATCTGCCTTCAGCTCTGGTCATGACCCCAAGGTGTGAGGATCGAGCCCCACATTGGGCTCCCTGCTCAGTGGGGAGTGAGTCTACTTCTCCCTCTGCCCCTTCCTTTGTCCCTCCCCCTGCTTGTGCTGTCTCTCAAATAAATAAAATATTTTAAAAAAAGAAGCAAGGTGTACTGGAATTAATAAAATTAGTGATCAGATATAATTAACCATCATCATGAATAATACATCGGCTATTCTGTGTGCCAGATATAATGTTGGTCATCTATACCTCTGATGTCTTTGTCCATCTTCACTACAACCCTAAGAAGTTGGTAATATTCTTGGCCAGGTACTCTGTATTCAAATTTAAAATCTGCTGAAGAAAGATTCTGCATAATCGAAACCTTGCTTTTGGAAGATAAATTTGACAGATTTATGCAATTTATATTTATTAGGAGGAAGCTGCAGGTGAGAACGTTTGATTCAATAACTGAAATCAGGAAAACATGAGAGGGCTTTATCTAAACATATTGAATTAGTGGTAACAGTCAAGACTGGGGGAGAAATTCATCAAGCACTTGGAAGCATGGAGCAAATATTCAGGAACTTGATTGCCCTGAGAAATGAGGTGGGAAGACATTTGCTACAAAGGTGCAATCTATGACATTTTAAGAATACAGAAGGCATGGCCAATGATAAGGATTCAGAAAGCAGAATTTCAGAAAGGGAGGAGAAGGAGGAGCAAAAGAGAAGCAATGGTTAGAGGAAACAGGATAATGCCAGGTAGAGAAAGAAATGGAAGACAGATTCAAGAAGCAGGTTGTGGGGACAGTGTGTCAAATGCTTCAGAAAGGCTAAGGAGGACCCTTATGGAAAAGAGTCCTCTGCTGACCCCCAAGAGAACACTTCCAAGGTACAGGATCAGAACTAGACTCCATGTGCAGCAAAAAGATAAAACTTAATGAGATGCCATTTATCACCCTCTTACTGTAAGGTAGCAAGGGTCACTGTAGTGAGTCAGTTATGAAGAATGCCTCACAGGAGTCCACTGGGCTGGATATTTTCAGTGACAGAGGCGTGTGTGTGTGTGTGTGTGTGTGTGTGTGTGTGGTTCTATACTGCAAGCAATTACAACTTGAACCTTGAAACTTGAATCCCTTAACAGCAGTTTTTGAAATTTTAAATATATATATTCTATTTTTTAAGGATGGATAGCATATGAAATCTAAAAACAAAACCAAATGAATAAACAACAACAAGACCAAAAGCCAAATCAGATATGTAAAGGCAAAGAACAAACTGATGGTTGCCAAGGGGAGGGGAACACGGGGACAGGCAAAATAGTTGAAGGAAAAGGGGAGATACAGGCTTCCAGTTACAGAATGAGTAAGTCATGGGAAGAAAAGGTACAACATGGGGAATACGGTCAATGGTATTATAATAGCATTGTACGGTGACTGATGGTAGCTACACTTCTGAGCACAAGATAATGTATAAACTTACCAAAGCACTATGTTGTACACCGCAAACTAATGTAACATTGTGTGTCAGTTACACTCAAAAATTTTTTTGAAACTTTTCTTTTTCACAAGTCCAGTGATAGTAATAAAAAAGTTAATTAAAAAAATGGATAGCATGAATAAAATAACTCATATTTTTCTAACTATGGAATATAGATCTGACCAATACTTTTATCTATATCTACCCAGGGATTACAGATGATAAATAAGACGAACAAATTGATAAGAATAAAAATATTAAATGGCTGGCAAGACTCACTAGCGAGCATGCTTACTATTTCATCTCTAAGGCCCAAATTTCTGTTAGTTCAGAGTCTGGCCAGGGAGCAGCTACCTTGAAGTTATAAGTCTATCATGCAATAGAACTGAAAGTATAAAAGAGAAATCAGTAGTGGAAAAGTAATAAAATTAATTGTCCAGTAACACAAGACAATGTCTGATTTCATTCAGATTCTGCAACCAACTTTGTGCCCAGCTTTAAGCAATGATGGTCTGTTCCATCTACATACACCAAATAAGAATTTTCTATGATTAAAAGCAAGAAACTGTGTCAGTTATTATACATATTATGGATAACAAAATTAGTCTAAATCCCCTTACTCACGTTACATCAGTCACCTCTATACTGGCATAAATACTTGAATAGAACATTAACAATCATTTTTTTTCTAAGATTTTACTCAATTTTCTAATGCATAACTATCATTCATTAACTTATTTAAGTTAATATTTTTATTAATTTTTAAAATATGAAGCATAACTTCTTCCTTTTTGGCTAGCTAAATGAGTTCTCAAGAGACTTGCTATTAGAAACCACGGATATAACAAAGAGCACGTACTCCAGAATAATGAGAAAAACTATAGCTAAGATTTATTTATCACTCCCTAAATGCCAAGTGTAATATTATGCATCCTACATATATGAACTCTTTCAATACTTATAATAAGCCTACAAGAAAAGTATTATTATTAAACACATTATTATTCACTTAGTAAACTTGAGGAAGAAAGATAGTACTGAATTCAGTGCATTTGTTCCAAGTTTCCTACTCAAAATACTCAACATCTTCAAATGACAATGTGAAGACTTCTGAGACCTGGAGTACCGGTCCACAGTTTTCCACCCAAGTCAAGACTTTACATTTAAATTTAAAAACATGTAGCTCCTATTTCTCTTTCATGAGCTTTCAATAATTTAACAAGCAACTGACACAAATGTTCCATTCACTGTTAATGTTGCTAACATATAAGATATTCTGTCCATCTTCCAAAACATTCGTCACGAATTCCAAACATTTACAAGCATATCTGTCAAGAATTTGCTATAAACAAAGCCATATGGTTTATGCTGCCCCCTTCTCACCATCTCGAATTCAGAGAGACCTGAATTAGCTCAGTAGGCACACTCTCCTTGGTCTTCTTTAAGAGAGAAAGACAAGAACAGTACTTCAACTACTTTTTTAAATTATTGAAGTAGAGTTGACATACAATGTTATATTAGTTTCAGGTGTACAATATAGTGATTTGACAATTCTATACATTCTGCAATGCTTACCAGGACAAGTGTATTTATCATCTTTCACGATACAAAGTTATTACAATATAATTAACTATATTCCCTATGTAATGCCTTTCATCCCCTTTTTCATTATTTTGTAACTGGAAGTTTGTACCACTAAATCCCCTTTACCTTTTTTACACATCCCCCTACTCCCCACTCCCAACAACCATCAATTTGTTCTTTGTATTTATGAGTCTGTTTCTGGGTTTTTTTTGTTCATTTGTTTTGTTTTTCTAGATTCCACATATAAGTGAAATCATATGGTATCTGTCTTCTCTTTCTGACTTATTTCACTTAGCCTAATATCTTCTAGTTTCACCCATGTTGTCATGAATAGCAAGGTTTCATTAGTTTTTTATGGCTGAGTTATGTTCCTCTGTGCGTGTGTCTGTTGATGGATCCATTGCCTGTAAGTATCCATATTTAGGTTGCTTCCATATCTTCACTATTGTAAATAATGCTGCAGTAAACATAGGGGTGCACTTACTTTTTTAATTAGGGTTTTTGCATCTTTGGGTGAATACCCAGTTGTGGGATTACTGGATAGTATGATTTTTTTATTTTTAATTTTTTGAGGAACCTCCATATATTTTCCAAAGTCTTCACCAATTTACATTCCCACCAACACTGGACGAGGGTTCTCTTTTCTCCATATCCTTGCCAACACTTGTTATTTCTTGTCATCTTGATACTAGCCATTCTGACTGGTGTGAGGTGATATTTTATTGTGGTTTTGGTTTGCATTTCCCTGAAGGTAAGTATTGACGAGCTTATTTTCATGTATTTGTTGGCCATCTATATGTCTTCTTTGGAAAAATGTCTAGTCAAGTCTTTTGCCCATCTTCTAATCAAATTATTCATTTTTTTGGCATTGACTTGTAGGAGTTCTTCATATATTTTGGATATTAACCCCTTGTTGGATACATTACTTGCAAATCTCTTCACCCATTCGTTAAGTTGCTTTTTCATTTTATTGATGGTTTCCTTTACTAGAAAAGCTTTTTAGTTTGATGTAGTCCCATTAGTTTGTGTTTTTGTTTCCCTTGCCTGATGAGACATACCCAGAAAAATGTTGCTAAGGCTGATGTCCTATGTTTGGGGGTTCACATTTAGGTTTTTAATCAAATTGGACTTTATTTTTGTGTATAGTGAAAGAAAGTGGTCTGGTTTCATTCTTTCACATGCAGCTTTCCAGTTTTCTGAACACTATTTATTGAAGAGAATGTCTTCCCCATGGTATATTTTTGCCTCCTTTGTTTTAGACTAATAACCATCATAAGCATGGATTTCTGGGCTATTTTGTTTCACTATCTATGGGTTTATTTTTGTGCCAATACTACACTGCTTTGATTACTGTAGCTTTGTACTATCACTTGAAATCTGGATTGTGATACCTCCAGCTTTGTTCTTCCTCAGGACTCCTTTAGGGGGCACCTGGGTGGCTCAGACGGTTAAGTGGCTACCTTTGGCTCTGGTTGTGATCTCAGAGCCCACATGGAGCTCCTTGCTCAGTGGGGAGGCTGCTTCTCCCTCTGCCTGCCACTCCCCCTGCTTGTGCTTGCTCTTGCCCCCATCCCATGTCAAATAAATAAATAAATAAATAAATAAATAAATAAATAAATAAAATCTTAAAAAAAAAAAAGACTTCTCTGGCTATTCAGGGTCTTTTGTAGTTCCAAACAAATTTTAAGATTATTTATTCTAGTTCTGTGAAAAATATTGGTTTTTTTTAATAATAATATTTTTTTATTATATTATGTTAGTCACCATACAGTACATTCCTGGTTTTTTGATGTAAAGTTCGATGATTCATTAGTTGTGCATAACACCCAGTGCACCATGCAATACGTGCCCTCCTTACTACCCATCACCGGTCTATCCCATTCCCCCACCCCCTTCCCCTCTGAAGTCCTCAGTTTGTTTCTGAGTCCATAGTCTCTCATGCTTCATTCCCCCTTCTGATTACCCCCCCTTTCTTTATCCGTATTTTGATAATGATTACTCTGAATTTCTAGATTGCTTTGGGAAGTATGAATATTTTAACAATATCAGTTCTTTTAACCTATGAGTATATTTAATCTTTTCATTTGTGTTTTCTTCAAATTCTTTCATCAATGTCTTATAGTTTCATACTATAGGTCTCTCACCTCCTCTGTTAAATTTATTCCTAGGTATTTTATTGTTTTAATGTAATTGTAAATAGGATCATTTTCTTAATTTCTCTTTCTGCTACTTCATTATTAGTGCACAGAAATAACAGATTTTTGTATATTAGTTTTATATCCTGCAACTTTACTGAAATCATTTATTATTTCTTAAGTTTTTGGTGGTGTTTTTAGAGTTTTCTATATATATTACCATGCCATCTGCAAATAGTTCCTACTTATAAACGTGCTAATGCCATCCAGGAAATGGATTAGGTCAAGTTTGGAGCAGAGAATAAAGTCAGGGACTGCATTTTATATTACAATGATCTGAGTGCCATTTATAGAATATATTTGGGCCAAGATTGTTTAGCCAAGTTAAGTTACTATGAGAAAAGCTTCTACAATAAGTGCTCCTTAGAATTATTATTCCTGGCAGTACTTTAAAAATTAATAAACTCTAATATCTTTGAAGCACTTCCTAGGTCCCATTCTTCTAAATGTTTTATACCTATTATCTCATTTAAACCTACAGTAACCTTTCACATCTATATCTATTATTATTCCTACTTTTTAAAAAAAAGGTTGTATTTATTTATTTATTTGTTTGTTTATTTATTTAGAAAGTGTGCGTGAGCGGGAGGAGGGGCAAAGGGAGAGGGAGAAACAGAATCTCAAGTGGACTCCACACTGAGCACAGAGCCCAATGCAGGGCTCCATCCCATGACCTTGAGATCATGACCTGAGCCAAAATCGAGAGTCAGAACTTAACCAACTGAGCCACGCAGGTGCCCCATTATTCTTACTTTTCAAATGAGGAAATTGAGACACATAGAAATTAAGTAACTTACCTAAGATCATACAGTTCATATTTGGAAGAACCAAGGCCCAAATTAAGAAAATTTCGAAATTCCAATGGTATTTAGAAAGTTACCTATACCAATCCTATTTCTACAATTCTTACTTGACCTTGTAAACCAGAGAGTATAGTAGGACAAACTTGACTATGCACTTTCACATACGACCAATTAAGCCTAAAAGCAAAATTACCATTATAGCATGAATGCTAACATTACTCCTTGCACAAAATAATTCTATTTTTATCTATCCATAAAAGGGTATATATCCTGAATTTATAGGTGATAACACATACTATGACCAAAAGTTTATTTTAAAGATGATTTAGTAATTATTTTAAAATAGTGTCTAAAGAAATAAAATGGATAAAGGCAACTTTTTTTTTTTTTAAAGATTTTATTTATTTCACAGAGATAGAGACAGCCAGCGAGAGAGGGAACACAGCAGGGGGAGTGGGAGAGGAAGAAGCAGGCTTCCAGTGGAGGAACCCGATGTGGGGCTCGATCCCATAACGCCGGGATCACGCCCTGAGCTGAAGGCAGACGCTTAATGACTGAGCCACCCAGGCGCCCCTACATTCTTTATAATATATAACATTTGGCCACAATATTTAGCCACTAAATAAATAGTCATTTGTTAAAGCACACCAGCAGCTGGCATTTCTAAGGATTACTACCTTAGAGCAACGAAGACCTATAGCACTGTACCAGTGCTAGAAGGGATTCTATCCCCTCCCTCATTCATGATTGTGTGTGGAAACATCTAATTTTGATTCAAAAGCTCAAACTTCGATGAATATTAAGATTGCATATTGCAAGATTTAGAATATATATAATTGCTTTTTTAAAATGCTCTACAGTGCATTTTTATTTTTGCCAATGCTTTTTTAAAGTTTATTGCTCAAATGTTAAACACTGTTTAATATGCTATATTGTGATAGAGATTATTATGGCAACTTCATGACCATGTTACATAATTCTTTTGTGCAGGATATATCCATCGGGATGCCCTAGGCAAAACTTCTTTAATTTCCAGAATGAATATATAGCTGCAGAAGTAAGAAACCATATTCACTGGAACGTGGAAATAGCAACTAATTTAATGTTACCTCTTAAAAGTACAGAAATGCTAATAAGCAGAACTCATTAATATGTTTTTAATAGGGCAATAATCTACTTATAGACCCGAAATCTGGGATGGGATTTTACCCTAAATTGCTGATGGTTTCGTCTTGGTGGAGTTAACAAAATAATATATTAAATTATTTGCCATTATGTTACTCAGAAATACACAGCACTAGAACACGCATCCTTAAGATATACTCCCCTACAATCAAAACACATGGAGAAGAAAGAAGGGAACGACAAACTATTAACATTGGTTACTTGGGTGTGAGGCATAGAGAGGGTGAAGAAGACAGCTGGTTTCCCCCATTATGTTGTGCTTTTGGAGGGAACATGTATGGTTTTTATTGTTCTATTTTATACTTTTTTGTATAAATATATACTGATTAGAAAATCCTACATAATTATATATGTGTGCACTGCCTATTTCATAGGGAATGGCAACCCCATGCAAAAACCTTAAAAGATGATTAGGATTTAGATAAGCTGAAGATTAAAGCAATGTGAGAAGGCATGGAGGTACAGAAGAGAGAAAAGGACATGTCGCTTAGCCCATAATTAAGAGTGGATCAATACTTAAAAAACCTATTAAGTTTAAGCAGAAAAGCTTAAATTCCCAGAATGAAAGCAACATTGAAAGACTGTTGATCTGGAAGGAGTAATGCTGGATTGGTTCTAGGAAGGAAAGATTGGAATCAATGAATCAGTGTTTTTCACGACAGCCTCACATCCCTACAGTATGCCTGTAGCACAATATGCAATCAGTAAATGTATACCCGATGAAGGCATAAATGAATGAACTATGATATCAAGATGGAAAGTCTGGTAAAGACATCTAGAAACGGTGGTTACAGGAAATTGATGAATCACAGACACTGGAGTTTGCAAGCATGCGTGCACAAGACCACACCTATAGAAAGGCAGAGAGCACAGGGTTCAGTGAGCAACTCCAAAGTCAGGCTTCCTGTTTATCATATTGGAGCCTGATACATACATGGTAGCTAATATTGGGCAAGTTAACCACTGTGAGCTTCAATTTTCTCGTATTTAAAATACTGATAATGATAGTAACCTCCTTATCTTTAAAATGGCATTAGAATAGTACTTATAAGATCAGCTGGGATTTTAAAAAGTACTTATCAAACTGTCTTACACATTGTAAGCATCAATAAACATCAGTTACTATTCTTGACATTTTTCCTTTTCTTAAAGGGCTATATTCATGTGAAGATTGTTCTTTCAGATGCACTTCAGGTATAGTTGATTGGGTCTCAGAGCATTTGTCGTAATAAAACTATGCCTTTTATTTTTTTTAAAAAAAGCAGCACATGCACTGACATGCACACATGATTATCTAACCTATGAAACTAGCAAGAATTGTGACAAGAACATTTTTTAATTAAAAAAAAAAGCATTACTCCTACAAGATTTCAACTGATAGTATTACTGGATTTTCTTTGTATTTTTATATCTTAGTTTTTTACACTGAGAGAAACCTAACTTTTACCTGTGGTTGAGTGAGGGAAGCCTGTTGAGGATAAGTGTGTGGACCTACTTCACCTAGTGTCATCAGCACAAAGCACCAAGCTCTTCCCAGCCTTGAAGCCACCCTGCCACGGAAAGGCAAATTGCAATACTTCTAAGCACAGGTGACTTAAGTTTGATAAGTTCCAACATCTCCAGGTGGTAATTTCCATACAATTTCCCATTCCCACCGTGTTCTCTGTACACATAATGGGCCAACCCCCGCCCACATCTGCAAGGGAGTCATAGGGAATGTCAGGGTACTCCTGGGAGCCACATTTCCTCGATCATCTTTCCCATCTGATCAAAGATTTCCCTTCTATAAAAAATACATATAGATTACCTATTCCTAGTCTCTCAAGTTTTTGCAAATATTGGTAAATGAACATTTAATATTTTTCCTTAAAAGAGCCCTGCCTAACATTTTAAGAATTCTGCCTCTGATTTTCAGTGTATCAAACTTAAACCTAACTTCCTTTTTTTTTTTTTTCTTAAAGATTTCATTTATTTATTTGACAGAGATAGAGACAGCCAGCGGGAGAGGGAACACAAGCAGGGGGAGTGGGAGAGGAAGAAGCAGGCTCCCAGCGGAGGAGCCTGATGTGGGGCTCGATCCCACAATGCCGGGATCACGCCCTGAGCCGAAGGCAGACGCTTAACCGCTGTGCCACCCAGGCGCCCCTTAAACCTAACTTCCTAAAATGAGTTCTGCTTTTTCTCTAATGGGGAAAAAAAGTGTTTTAAAGGAGACATCGCCATTATTTTGAATTTCTCTTTTTTAAGACATATAACTTTAGAACATGACTCCTGTGTTTTTAAAATTTTTAAGTATTTTTAAGATTAAATGTAGCCTCGGATAAAATTATGATTAGGAAGCTAGTGCTTACAATCAAAAACAGATTAGAATTATTGTTTCACATAATATGATTCCTATTATTTTAAGGTGACTGTTCTAATAACACGTAATATTAGTAAAGTTTAAATAATATCACAGAAATAGCCAATTATCTCCCTTGTATTCCCTTCCTCATTCCAGTGTTGTTGCTGGAAAGTTGAAAGTTTTCTCTGACTAGACAGTACATTTCCCAACTTCCCTTGTGTCTCGGCGGGGTAGGTGACTAAGTTGTAGTTAGTGGAATCAGGGCAGAAATGAGGTTTGCTACTGCCAGTCCTAGGGCATTACAATCTCCTGTACAATCCTCAATGATCTTTCTCTCCTCCACCATCAGCCAGCTGGAAGTATCTAAGCTGACCTTGTAAACCAGGTACTGCAGAAGACAGAGTTTACTCAGCCTGAATTTCTGAAAGACTGGGTGAAAATTAAGACCAATCTACCACTATTCCTGCCACTGGAAGGAAAGGGGGTGGATAAACTTTTATTGTATCAGCCTATTGAGATTTGGGAGTTAACTTTTTATAGCAGCTAGAGTAACCCTAACTAGTCCGTGTATTCAAATGACTACACAGGAAAGGAAAACTATATTAACGCTATATAAGTAAAAATAAACATTTCTCTCAAAAGGAGATTTCTAAATGGTAATGTCAACAGATTTACACACAATTACTATAAATAGCACATAATGGAAAGTATTATTATAATCTGTCTAACATGTATTGATTGCTTACAATATGCGGCTCTACATACATTACCACATTTAATTCTGAAAAACCCTACCACTGAAAAACATAAAGCATAGAGAGGTTAAGCGACTTGCCAAAGATTATGTTGGTATTAGCTGATAAGAGAGGGGATTTAAAACACTCGTCAAGTGGAAAATAATCATGTGGCCAGTGAACAAGGAGAATATTAAGAAACCCAAACCAAAAGAATAAAGCAAATTTGTAAGCTCATTGTTCATTCAATTAGGAAGTTTTTATGTACAGGGCATGACGGTATTCAAAGACTGTGGGAAATAAGAACATGTAAAGGACATGAACCATGACATGAAGCATATTAAAAACTAGTTGGGGGGCGCCTGGGTGGCACAGCGGTTAAGCGTCTGCCTTCGGCTCAGGGTGTGATCTCGGCTTTATGGGATCGAGCCCCATGTCAGGCTCCTCTGCTATGAGCCTGCTTCTTCCTCTCCCACTCCCCCTGCTTGTGTTCCCTCTCTCGCTGGCTGTCTCTATCTCTGTCGAATAAATAAATAAAATTTAAAAAAAAAATAAAAATAAAAAAAAAAATAAAAACTAGTTGGGGGGCGCCTGGGTGGCACAGCGGTTAAGCGTCTGCCTTCGGCTCAGGGCGTGATCCCGGCGTTATGGGATCGGGCCCCACATCAGGCTCCTCTGCTATGAGCCTGCTTCTTCCTCTCCCACTCCCCCTGCTTGTGTTCCCTCTCTCACTGGCTGTCTCTATCTCTGTCAAATAAATAAATAAAATCTTTTAAAAAAAGAAAACTAGTTGGGGACATAAACTGTGTACAAAAATAACCGCAATAACCGCAATAAAATATAGTATATAGTAAATGTCATAATCACACTGCAGAATATTATGAGTTCAGATGAGAAAGGTCATTTTAGCAAAGAGTCAGAAAGTAGCACTTAATCTGGCTAATCAAGAATAGGTAGCATTCAGTAAGTAGAGTTAGGAAAAAAAACTTTCAAGTGGACAAATATATGGCATGATGGAAAACAGGAAATGAATGGGCAAAAAGCTAGAAAGACAAGTTGGGATCAGTTCATAGTGGACCTTGAATATCAGGCTAAGTTTTTACTTTATTAAGCATGTAACAGAAACTATTAATAAAGTTCTACAGTAGCTAAATAAATCTAATGATCCAGTACGGATTGAACTAGAGGATTAGAATCTGAAGAGCCTCATCTTTTTCTCCCGATGTCAGCATAATGGCTATTTTGTCTTATGTTTTACCTTTCTTTTTCATAAATATATACTGAAGACAGTTCAGAAAATTCAGATGAATAAAAACCAAAACATAGTCTCCTAGCTTATTTGCCACATCTCCTTCCCTAATTTTTCCTTAAAAACATACAGAGAAAAATGTTTTACAAAAATAGCACCAAACAACACATACTGCTATGTAACCTTCTTTTAAAACCTCATCATCATGGTTGTATAGCATCCCATCGACTGACTAAACCATAATGTTTTAAACACCCAGTTATTAGAAAATTAGTTTTTACTCATTAACTATCATTGATAACTGTGATAAACAGCAGAGTAATTCCTCTTCTCCAGAAAGATGTCCACATCCTAATCTGCAGGACCTGTTAGTATGTTACCTGACATGGCAAAGGGGACTTTGAGATGGGAATATCGTCCTGGATTTTCTAGGTTGGCCCTATGTAATCACAAGGGTCCTTTCAAGAGGGAGAGAAGGAGGCAGCATCACAAAAGGCAATATGATAATGGAAACAGAGGAGAAGAGATTGGAAGATGCTATACTGCTGGACTTTAAAGATGCAGAATGGGACCACCAGCCAAGGAATGCAGATGGCTTCTAGAAGCTGGGAAATGCAAGGAAACAGACTTTCCCTAGAGCCTCTGAAGGAACAAAACCCTGCCAACACCTTGATTTTAGCCCAGTGAGACCCATTTTAGACTTCTGACCTCCAGAATTACAAGATTATCAATTTGTGCTACTGGAAGTCACTAAATGTATGATTATTTGTTAGAGCAATAAGAAAAATAATACACAAGACTTTTGCATTAAGTAATTAATGTGGGAGATAACAGTGTCCTGGGGTGAAGTGGTGGTGGCAGAAATAGTAGAGAAGTAAGTAAGCCTCATATTTTTTTTTTTCTAGGCAGATCTGATAGGATAGGCATTGGATTAGATCTATGAGTTTTGACTCAAACAAGTAGCTAGATAATGAAAATATGTTTTAAGTCGGGAAAGTTGTAGAATAAACAGGTTGGGCAAAGAAGGAGAAAGGGAAAATACAGTTTTATTTTGCAAGGGTTAAGTATCTGATGCCTGTTAGATATTCAAGAGAAAATAAGAAGTAGGCAATTGGATATATTCATGTGGGGCTCAGTGCAGAGGCAGGGGGTGGAGATTTAAATTTTTACTTAGGGGGCACCTGGGTGGCTTAGTCAGTTAAGCTTCTGATTCTTGATTTCAACTCAGGTCTCGATCTCAGGGTTGTGAGTTCAAGCCCCTCGTTGGGTTCCATATGGGACATGGAGCCTACTTAAAAAATAAAAATAAATAAATTTTACTTAGATTTTGGGAGTCATCGCTATTTAGGTGGTATTTAAAGCCACAAGGCTAGCTAAAATCACTCCTTCCAGCACTAAATATTTATTAAGCAACTGCTTGTCTAAGATCAGGACATATAGTAGTGAGCAAGACAAAACTGTCCCTACTCTTGTGAAGCTTTTATTCCAGCAAGAGGAGACATATAATAAATAAACTTGAATAAATAAATATGTAAGTAGGAATAAGTGTTATAATGAAAATAAAGCAAGATGGTGGGGGTCTCGAGACTGTTTTCAATAAAGCAGTTAGAAAAGGTCATTCTTGGGAATCGGCAAAATATATTAACATATGGAAGAGCAGAGCATCCTTAGAAGACCAGAGACTTCTTTATTGAGAAAGAATTTAAACTGAGACTTGAGTGACAGTAAGCAGCCATACTTATTGTCTTCTCCCACGTGACTGAGCACTTGGAGAACAAACATATCGCCTTTGCTTTTTTTGTACGCAGTGTGGCACCAAGGTAGCTATTATTATGGTATATATTATCATGTGTGCCTTTGAAAAATTATGAGCAAATAAAAAGTATTTACTGTCTACTAGGTTTGGGAGACCAAAAGAAAGAAAAGGACTTTGTTGCTCTTCCCAATAGCTCACGATCTATTTGAAGAGACTACAAATAAACACAGTGATCCGAGTGGCAAGACATCCAGCAGATGCCGTGTATGTGCTACGGTGTGTGCTGCACGAGGACATCCTAATAAAGGGAATGAAAGTGGGCTCGTACTAAGGAGACAAGATTCTCAAACCTGACCTTGCACATAAGAGGACTGGGGACCTTGACAAGTAACTTTTTTTTTTTTTTAAGATTTTATTTATTTATTCGACAGAGATAGAGACAGCCAGCGAGAGAGGGAACACAAGCAGGGGGAGTGGGAGAGGAAGAAGCAGGCTCATAGAGGAGGAGCCCGATGTGGGGCTTGATCCCATAACGCTGGGATCACGCCCTCAGCCGAAGGCAGACGCTTAACCGCTGTGCCACCCAGGCGCCCCTTGACAAGTAACTTCTGAGGCTTGAGTTTCTAGTCTGTAAATGGCTGTAAACTTATCTTCCTGCCCTACCTGCATGTGACAGGGCCAAGTCAGTCACCAAGTGAAAATGGTCATTATTATCCTGGTAAAAATAATTCCTATTAGGATAATCATTAGGATAACGCCATTAAGAACCTAAAGTGCCCCCAAGAATGCCTTCGAGATAGAGACTCTATGATGAAGAACTGATATTATAGGGTTTTGATTTACTAGAAATCTTAAACACACACAATCAATTCCTAGACATGATTTTTTTCCCCTGAGAGAGCTTTTTATTTTTTCCTACTCAAAAGGTCATCTTCAAGTTAGTGCTTTAAAGATGGTGTTTTTGTGGGTTAAGTGTCAACTAGGTATGCCCTGGGTCTTTGAAGACCGATTCCTTAGCTCTTCCCAGTTCTCATGCAGATTAGTGCAGCACAGGGCGGCCATAAAAAGGCCACAGTGAGTGAATTTCAGCAGAAAGCAATAACAGTGATATATAAAAATGGCTAAAATAAACATAAATCAGCTACCTCAAAATGACATATTGACACAATTCTGTGGTCTACTGATCCAACCTCTACCTTCCTCTAGGCATTTTTTCCTCCCAGTGCTCTAAACTTCATTCTCAGAAACTTTAAATCACAGAGATGGCTCTGGGGAGCCTCAGCTATTCAGTTACCTTCACTTCTTGATTCCATCATTCTTCAGCAACACCCAAGGCTGCCACGTAGCCAAAACAGGCTCTCCCGAGCATCCAACATCAGCTACGCCATTCCTCCTCCTAAGTCAGCAGCAGGATGCCCGCCACCCTCACCACAAAAATGGAATCCACATCTGTCTCCACGGAGACTTTCAGCAAATGGAGTCTGATCCTTTTTTCTGAAGCACCGACTTTCTCTATCCTTCTTACCTGTCATTAAATCTTCAACTCATTCTTTCTGTTCCATATTGTCACATCTCTCTTTTTCTTTACCAAACAGAATCTGCCAAAGCCCATTCCATGTTCATAAAAATTGTACAGTTTAGTGCTCATGTTATTTTCCTGTGTTTAATAGGTCATGTGCCAAAACAGTTGTTCAATTTGGATAAGTAATATAATATCCCTGTGTCCTTCTCATCAGTAAAATTGGGGTGAAGTGGACTAAAATTACTGGATTTCACACTTATGTTACATAGTGAGATTCTTTCTTTAAATGCTCTTGCATACCTATGTGTGTGTATATATATATATAAAACAATCGCTCAAATAGAGCGCCACCTGATACAGGTTGGAATGGGATTCCAGAGCCCTGTCCCCTTGGTGTATCATCACCCTTTCTTATGGTGGCCCCTGAGATACTTCCAATCCACAAGACTCCAAAGGGCTCATGGTCATCTTTGAACTAAGGGATCAATATGCCACTTTCTAGCTCTACTATCCAAAGATTCTATTCAACATAGTTATATAGCAAGAAAAATTGAGTGGGAAAGAAACCATAATATTGTTGAGTGCTAACTTTTGCTTTATTGAAATGCTCCATAAGCAGTATCTCATTTATCTCCCCCCAGTAATGGTATCATACTCATTTTAACCAATGAAAAGATAGATTAAGAGACTGTAACTTGCTTAAATTTACATATTTTATAAGAAGGCTGGGGTGGGATTCAAATCTTTGTTTCTTCCACTATTGTACATTACTTCTAAACCTCTTCTTAACCTAGCCCTCGCCCAACAATTATCACTAATTACATCCTCTTACATATTGTGTTGTAAAGGTGTTCAGCGTATCTGATCCATGGTACATGTTTATATTTACTTATCCTACTAAAAAATAGAAGAGCAGCAAGGAGTAGGTTTGCAGAGATCACTAAGAAACAATAGTTCTGAATGAAAGAGAGAAACAGGGAGGAGAGTATTGATAAATTTATAGTTAAAAGTTTTCAAACCTAACATTGCTTTTTTTTTTCTTTTTCAAAGCTAAGGCTTTTAAACGTACTAGAAAATTTGTGATTACCTGAGCATATTACTTCAAAGAATTTATTTTTAATTCATATTAACCCATCCAGTACCATTGAGTCCATAGCACATATTGGGTTTCTAGCACTTGCAAAATTTTTCCAGTAATAAAATGTAAAAATAATCAGATTTCTTCTCATAATCAGCTGAATTCCATGTCCTTAGAACACCTCCTCTGCAAATCTAAACACCTCTGGATAATTACAGAAATAGCATAGTTGTGGAAAACATACTAGGGATCTGAACTCAAAAACTTGTTAGATGCTACATTACCATTCCCTGTTTATCAGCTGGTATCTTTCCTCAGATTCTATGTCATCTTTGCGCTTTTTCCTCTGGCAGATGTTCAGGGGTGAATTATGCAATTTAGACTCCAAAATTCTACTCCATCCAGATGCCTAATTTGCTAACTAGTCACTTGTCAAAAACACATGTTTGCTGTCTACTACGTAATGACGACAGCTCAGAACAGCTTCTGGTTTCCATTTCATGAATCGATACAGAAAATCTGACAAATGTCCCGGAAGGCATTTTTCACTGCACATATCCATGAAATTTTATTAAATTTCATAAGTGCACTAACATCTGGGATAGAAAAACTTCCTCCCCAAAAGTTTAAAGTTGCAAAATCATTGTACATATCTCTTTTCAAAAATCCATGGACAAATTTGTGGAATAATGATAAAATCTCATTCAGACTCCATGTTTTGTGGAAAGTCCAGCTGATCTTGAAAAGAGTCACTCTACCCTACTCTGGAAACATGGGGGGAAAATGTTTGCATAAGTCTTAATGGTCATTGTTGAATTTTTAAAGAAAAGTGCTTTTGTATTCGTTTCTCCTACGACAATAGTTGCTAACACCCTTCACAGTGTCAAGGACGACATTACTCTGTGGATCAGTGATGACATAGTGACAGAGTATCTGTGTCATTTACTTTAATATGAAAAATTTATGAAACAGTGGTGTGGGCATGGAGAGTTGAAATAACTGGACACCAACAGATAATACTATGTTGTGTTCTCACCTTAAATCTGTTTCAATATATCCAAATACTATGGGAAACAGAAGCTTTTGTTTACTTCAACAACTATATTTATTCCCTCATTGATTTTCACTAAACTCTAATAAGCACTAATATAAATAAGCACTAATATAAGTAATGTAAGAATAATAATATTCTTTCTATCTATCTACCTGGCTTTCTTGAACTCGACCTACCTGTGAGCTTCAGGAATCCCCAATACCCAGAATAATGTCAGTTACAGTAAGTAACACAAAAAGAGGGAAAGAAGTTGGAGGGAGAGAGACAGGGAGGGAGAGATATCAAGCTTTATTTCACCACCTTTTCTCTCTGTCCTACTAAACAAGGTACTCACTGATTATTTGATGACTCTGTAACTAAATGAATATGAAAATACAGTGAAAAGAATTCTACTTGGGAAAGGAGATGGATTTTAATCCAAGGTTTTTTTCTCTAGTGAGAATATTCAGAAACTCCTTGGCCTCTCTGGATCTCATACACAACATGACGGACTGAGACTACGTGACTTGCAATTCTAACATTAACATTCTATGAGGGTGTATGTATATATGGGGATATGTGCATATATGGAAACTCTTGTTCTTTGTTTAGAAATATTATGCAATCACCGGATATATCTATATACTAAACTTTGGGGAGATGTCTGTACCTTTGCTAATTGTTGGTGGCAGAGACAGCTTTTCTTACTGCCTGCACACATTAGGCATTCATTCAATGATTAGTTCCTTTTTTTCCTAAAGAGTTACTACCTATAGTGTTGACACTTCTTTTGATAGAGCTTTACACACACATCACACAATTAAATGAGTTCACTGAAACATCTCGTTGCAATTTGAACTAATTGCTGTATGTAAGATGAACATATCTCCTGCCTTACTTTCTTTAGCTAGAGGGTAAAATGTTGACATAGCCATAATGATGATTAAGTATTTATAATATAAGTGAATGTCTTGAAGCTTCTCAAATTTTTATTAGATGGAATCTGTTTTTATTAGTTCTTTTTAATATCCAATTTGGGAAGTAGTTAGGAAATAAAAAGAAAATCAAAATACATCTACAGTTAAGTAAGAGTACCCTTTCAGAACCGAAATTGGACTTTTCATTTTGAGATAGCCTACTGAGGGTTATCTTTTAATAAAGTAGATTGTAAGAAAGAAAGGGAAGAAGCAAACCAGAGAAGAAAGACAGGGAGGGAGGAGGTAAGGAGGGGAAAGAGAGACCCTTAGAAACAAGTGTTATTTCAGAGCTGTTCTAGGAAACTGTGTGTCATTTGGACTGTGACTCATATTAACATAAATTTGCAAGTAAGAACTCTAATAAGAACATATTTATCCTCCATCCTTAAAATTCCACCAGCACCTCTCCAAGAGAATGTTAATTATAACAATATATAACTGACTTTATGGGATTTAAATTCAGAGAAATTTTTTTAAATTAACTCATTTTCTGCCATGCTTCAAAACTTGTTCTCAAAACTTAAGAAATGAAAATTCTGAACTCCTATTTCTAAAGTTTGAATGGTTTTCATTTCTGTAGAGCTTTTAATTTGTAAGGAATTTTTCCAGCCATGATCTTTGAGTTTCACAATCCACCTAGAGGGTAAATCAGAATTGTTAGCCCCATTTTACAGATAATCACAGTTACAAGTGATTAAATGAATTAATTTAAAAGCTAGCTACAATTTTATAATTGAAAAGCAGTTATAAAGCAACAAATACAAGAAATTTTATAATATATTTTATGAAAAATCTCTTTTGACTATATTTTGCAAATTTAATTTCTCATTCTTAGGGAGTCATTTGCGCTAAAAGATATAATTTGTGTATTAATTCATTCTGTGGACTACTATATGTAAAAATGTTCATCTTATTCTTCACTAATGAGAAAAACCTGAATTCAAGATATTGAGAAATAGTCCTCTCACCTCTCAATCTTATAACCTGAACACCACAGATCACCTATTTATTAGGCACATCAGTGTATGTACCCATTTGCTATGAGGTCATGAATAGCATTAAGTTGGGGGCAATATCAAGTTGTAAAGGGGAATGAAATGGTGTTTTCTTCCCTGTCCCCCAACTCTAATCTATTACAACTTCAATGCCACCTAAATATTCTGAATCAGGATAAATATGCAACTGTGAAGAGGCCAAATGTAGTTAAGATAAAACTGCTAGAAAACTAAGAAACCAGGAGGGAGGACAAGATACTTGTACACCGTGCACCTTCCCGATGCTAAATGTCACTTGTCTGAAGGTCTCTAATTCTTCAGACACAGATCTGCCTCTGGATTTGTACCAGGGTTAGTTCATATCACCACACTCTGAGCATACTGTATAATAATTTTGTTTATGCTTCCTTCTCCCCCACTAGACTAGGAAATACTTAAAAGGACTGAGTCTTAACATTTGTGTTCCTAGGGCCAGCATAATGTCTAGAATGTGGTATATACTAAGCTGAATTAATATGTAATTAAGGAAATGAGCTGATGATTCACACTGTGGGATTCACAGATAGATTCTCTATGGAGTAGAGCCTAACCAGGATCAGGAAAATAACCAAGAGTATAATCAAGATTCAGATCAAGGTATTTCATGTATTTATGATTGATAATTATGACATTCATTCCATATATGTCTCTATAGAATTATAGTTAATTTTTAGGAAATACCATGGTAGTTATTTTTTTTTACTCTATAAATAAGCTAACAGCTAGCATATGCATAAAATATTATTTAAAATTGGTGTCAAAGACTTTTAATTTTCTTCTTTGTGTACCACAATAAGAATAGTATGTGTATAATTTTTACTCTATTACACCATTTTTAAAACTGTTTATAAAAAATGTTCCAAAACCTGTTTCTTTGGATCAAAGCCAATCTCCATAGACTATATTTAACTGAATTAATTTCAGTGCAGGTACTCATTAACTTCGCTATCTAAGATCTCAGGGTCCCCAGGTAGGTCACATTTTCAGCTTCAATCTTAGACAAACCACTCACCTTCTGAGTATTTCTGTTTGCAAGTCAGTAAAGTGAGTAGTTGTATCAGGTGACCTCACGGGTTCTGTCTGTATTGACATATCCGTTTTAGGAATCTTAGTATGAACTTTGCAGTAGTTTCAGTTCTTAAGCTACCAGCAAATGCAGATTGTCTTCCTGCCCCCTCCAAACCTATCAGATCCTTCAATTTTTATATTACACTTTCAGTGTAAATCCATGCATAAAATTAAAAAAAAAAAAAGCCAGAGGTAGGGGAGAGTTTTTAGAATAAACTTACAACAGAACTTGAAGCAGGACTTATGCATGACCAGACAGGAGCCACATGCCAAAGCCATCGTTATGCTGAAAGACTTGAAGTTGGCCCCAAAGATAGCCAACTATTGGTGCCCCTAACCTTGTAGATTCCTCTCCCTTTGAATGTGGGTGAGACCTGTGATTTGCTTATAACCAGAAGAAGATGGCAGAAGTAATGGGATGTCACTTCATGACTATGTTATGTAAGACTGTCTTGTTAGCAAAGTAGCTGTACAGTCTCTCTTCCTTGCCAGCTGTGAAGAAGCAAGCTGCCATAAAACAGAAGCTCGTGCTGCAAGGAACTGCTAGTAGTCTAGGAGCAGATGGTAGCCTCAGCCCTAGGCTGCAAGGAAATGAATTGCCAATCACCTGAGTGAGCTTGGAAATAAGTTCTTACCCAGTTGAGTCTCTGATGAGACTGAGACCCAGTCAACGTCTAGACTGCAGCCTGGTGAGATCCTGAAGCACTGAGGCCAGTTATACCATGTCTGGACTCCTGATCCAAAAACCCACAAGATAATGAATGTGTGTTGTGTTAAGCTGATAACTATGTGTTAATTTTTCATGGTGCAATAGGTAACTAATACAACTGTGAAGGTAACCTTGGTCTTTTCATGCTTGGGTTTTGTGTAGGAGGCTCATTAGTGCCATACACTTAGGAACTAAAAAGCATACTGACCCATTTTATCTCCTCTAGAAAACAATAGATATAGCTATTTTATTTCTTAAAAAAGTCATTAGATTTTATTCTCTCAGAAAGCCGAAATAAAACACACCTTAGAAAATGAATGAAGAACTTATTCTCAAAGCAACAATGAGGTCTCCCTCATTCTTTGCATTTAGGGTCCAAAAATACTGATAGTAACAAGTCTTAAATTCATTCACTTATTCATTTATCAAATATTTAATGCACTTCTATTTCGTGGAAATTGTAAAAAGTGCTCTGGGAAATACAGATATGAGATGCCATGGTTAGCGCCCTGAGAGAAATTATAAGTTGTTGCGTTAAGTTTTGAGAGTATGTTGTCAATATAAAAATAGTTTAAATTGTTTGTAGTACCATGTATCTTAAAGGATCATAGCTTCAGAACAGCAGAAATAAATTCATTATAGAAAAGCAAAACTGCTTGTATGAACTGATCTATACCATATTTGTGGGGGGAAAAATGGCTTCAGTTAAATGACCGTAAGTCTTATGCATGGATGGGTAATATTTCAATAACTGGATATATGGACGAGAACATTCTATTTCCCATGGAAAACAGTGTATGAAGGCACTTAGAGGTAAGAATGAGGGGCATGTTCAGAGAATAAGTGATTTTGGCTTGAAAGCCATCATGGTTTAATGGAAAAAGCAAGAGCACAGGATACAGCATCAATTAAAAAATCAGGAAGGCTTGAACCAAGCTGTAATGGAAGAGAAGATCCTGACAGAAAAGAAGGACATTGTGGGCCTGGACCTTGCGATAAGCAGGACAACTGATTGCATGAAACAGATGATAGAGAGAGACAAATTGAAAATGACTTTGAAGTTTCAAACCTGCCTGAAAGGGAACCGAAGCATCATTAGAAGGTGTGGGAGAGAGAAGAGGCGGTAGGGGTTTGTGTGGAGGGAGCAGGTGGATCTGGTATGTGCTGGACTTAAAGGGAGAAGTGAGTGAGAAGAGAGGTGAAGAGAAGGAGGTCCAGGAGGTCTGGCAATGAGGAAGCCTGGTAAAGCACAGTCTCACTTGAGTACTGGGTTTACAGTGAGTAAAGACAAGTTCAGAGAGAATGTGGATACTTATTGCCTACATATAAGACACTTTTAAGGCAGCAAAGCAACAAGGATCTAGAATAAGAACATGGAAAAAAATAAAAGGAGGCTGGAGTTACTTAAATGATTTTCAGGGTATGTCTTCCTACAAGTCAAAAGGAGAGTTCTGGTCTGAGTATTTTCAAAAAAAAAAAAAAATGAGAAGTACTGTATCTGAAGGAGTCCATTGAAATACACACAGCAAAAATCTTACATATAATTTGGTTATTGTTGACACATATGCTCCTTGGTACATAGCAACTCCCTTGTCTGTTAGGGAAAATTAAAGGAAAAAAATAGACCTTCTGTCCTGATTTTGAATGTAGTATAAGAGAGACACATCTATAAAAATTGAATATATGCATAGCTGTGATGAATGTAAAAGGATTGATGAAAGTTCAGAGAAATATGGAGTTATTTTCTATATATCTTCTTTGGGCAATTTTCTGACATGCTTTCCATTTCCTAATACAGCACCCTGAATTGAAGCAATGACAGTTAGATGTAACATTATAACACCTAAGTTTTCAGTTATGAAAAGCAAGTTATTTCTTGATGATGAGTGTTAGGTCCAGACAAGCAGATAACACCACGCCTACTAGTCCTATAATTTGCATTTTGTTTTAGAAAATTTTGTTTTCTACATTTTCTATTTTTAGAGTATGTATGGCACACAGCGTAACAGTGACCAAGTGCTAACCTTTTTTTGACATATTCCATAGCTTTTAGCACAATTCTATACAGACAAGGTGCTTATAACTACTTATTAGTTTATATATATTAGTTTATGTAGAGTTTATATATACGTTAGTTGTGTATAAACATGTATAGTTTTATATATAGTTTATATATATATATTAGTTTATATATCTTAGCGTATATATAGTTATGAGGTGCTTATAACCACTTATTAGTTTATATATTATATGTGTGTGTATATATATATATATACACACAAATGTGTATGTATTTGTAAATTTGAAATTGTGTGTTCAGTGAAGAAATGGATGTCAAATAACAGGCAAAGTAATTGTTCATGAAATAAGAGAAACATGCAATCTTGAAAATACTGAATGACAAAAAGTTTTGAAATTTACAAAAAAATTAGGGAGCAGTCCTAAGCTTAGAATCTATGCTATGTATGACACAAAATATTCACACCATCATAAAGAAAATAATTTATGAATATTTGAGGGGCTATGAGTCAGACAGCACATGTGGCCTTTTGAAACAGAACCTACGAATTTTCCAGTGGCCAGGGAATCTCACCTTACATGCAAAATGTTACTCTCAGCTTTGACTCACAGCAAGATGCATTATGCACATTCTAGCCAGTGCTACCTTATTCATTCATAATTTCATTCATTAATTTCCTCTCCTGTGTGTTCGCACATTCTCTCAGATCTATTATTAACATTTTATATTTTGCTAGATTTTCTTGGATTTAGATGTGTACTTAAGGGAATAATAGAAGATCAGGAAAGAAATATAGTTTTAATTTCTAGAGGCAATGTTTCCTTACAGATATTATGTCATCAAGACGGCCAACAGACACATGAGAAGATGCTCAACATCACGCGTCATCAGTGAAATACAAATCAAAACTACAATGAGATATCACCTCACACATGTCAGAATGACTAAAATCAAAAACACAAGAAATAACAAGCGTTGGCAAGGATGGGGAGAAAAAGGAACTCTCCTGCACTGTTTTTGGTGGGAATGCAAACTGGTGCAGCTACTGTGGAAAACAGTACAGAGGTTCTTCGAAAAGTTAAAAATCGAACTACCATACAATCCAGTAATTGAACTATTGGGTATTTACCCCCCCAAATAGAAAAACACTTATTCAAAGGGATACATGCACCCCTATGTTTATTACAGCATTATTTATAATAGCCAAACTACCGAAGCAGCCCAAATGCCCATCAATAAATGAACGGATATAAAGAAGATGTGGTGTATAGATACAATGGAATATGATTCAGCCGTAAAAAGAATGAAGTCTTGCCATTTGCAACATGGATGGAGCTAGGGAGTATAATGCTAAGTGAGATAAGTCAGTCAGAGAAAGATAAATGCCATATGATCTCACTCATAGGTGGAATTTAAGCAACAAAACAAATGGACAAAAGACAGAGAGAGAGAAACCAAGAAATAGACTCTTAACTATAGGGAACAAACTGATGTTACCAGAATAGAGGGGTGTGGGGGGATGGTGAAATAGGTGATGGGGATTAAAGAGTATACTTATCATGATGAAAAAAAATGTTTAATTTAAAAAACAATAAACATTATGTCATCAGAAGGAACTGCACTGACAATATGGCTTGTTCAGCAGAGATTGCGTTGTTCTCCAATATCCATGTTCTCCTACTTTTATAGTAAGACAACTTTTCAATCCTTAGCTGGGCATATAGTCCCCCAGAATAAACCAGGTCCAGTCTATTGCAGTTGCAGGTTGCACTAAGATTCAGTTGTAGCCAAAGGGATGCCAGGAGAAGTATTATGTGCAATTTATAAGGTGTGGCATAAAAGAAAGTGGTACCCCCTCCTTCCCCTTTTCTGCCAGCTTAGACCACAGAGATGAAGGGATTGCACTAGGAGGCTGGAGTAACAAGGCAGAAGAATCCTCAGGCTTGATAAATTCTTGCAGCAGATCCCCAGTACCATTTCAGAATTTTATGAAATAACCTTCTCTCTTAGTTAAAGCAGTATTATTGGGGATTTTGTCATGTGGCTGAATGTCCATCCTTTTAATTCTAAAAAGCTCATGTATTTTACTGAGGAAATAGGAGGTTCTCCATCATTATTTGTTCTTAGACATCATGCTCATTTTATTCTCCTTCCAAATTCACAGTTCCACTTTGAAAAAACTATTTTATTCAAATCATCTTAGAGCTGTAAGGAACTTTATGTAACTTCCAGTCTGGTGTTTCCTGATGTGTATTTAATTGGATAGGCAGTAGCCTCATGAGATATGAATAAAGGGCATCAAAGTAAAAAAAAAAAAAGGTTGGAAAACACTTAAAATTAATTCTCTTCTTTAAGATTCACAAGGCATATTAACATATCAAAAATATGAGCATTCCTGAAATAAAGGAACATGTTTAACTTTTTTCCTCTAGCAAAGAAAGGAACATAGAAATATTTTAAGCACAAAATATATTAACATTTTATAACAGCTATTCTGCTTACATTCTTTGTGGAATTTTTAATCACTAGGTAATGCATACGTTCCTACACGTTCAACAAATAGTTCTTCAACTCTTGCTAAGATACATTCCAATAACGAAAATCTCACTACTTCACAGGATGGCCCATTTCACCCACTTTTCACTTTTCAAAGTAAAGACACGAATTAAAACAGATGTTAATTGGTTCTGTTAAATGCGTCCATGTCTACTTCTTTTTGGCCACAATGTAGCAAGGATTATTTGCTAGCTCAGTGATGGCATCTGAAAGTTCAATGAACGCACTTGAAGCAACTAGCAGCTAATCCCTCTAGGGTTCCCATCCCCCTGCAGCAATTCACTTCTCATTAATCAATTCACTTCAGTGTCATGGGCGTTCTACAGGCCAGACAGAAAGGAGTAAAATGAGGAAATTTCGTTTTCACTCAATCATCTAATGACATAGCAAATATCATTGAAGGAAAGTCATTATTTTCTGATAACCAACATGACCAGTTCCATTACTTGCCATTTGACTAGAAACTCAAGAATTGCAAAACCAAAGAATAATATGAGGGAATGCATTTAGTCTTCCACATCCTTTCTCCTAATCAATAATTGCTGCCTCGATACACGATCATAAATTCATGTGTAGGGGCCACATTAATATTTCATCAGTCATGCCAATAAAGTATATTCTATCAGAAATTTTAAAACAACATAGATCTACCAAAATGATAGGATTTACAGTATAACTAACTTTATTTATATAAATCTATATAGTAATATGTGTGGCAGTAGTAACTGACTGTACAATTAAAATTGCTTTACCAAAGTAACCAGTTTTGAAAAACAAGTATCTAGATTATTTGTTGTGACCAATTTTCCAATAGCATTATTGTCTTGGCCAGTTTGTGTGTGACCAAATTACTTTCGGTCAGATCACGTGTTACCCTTTCATGAACTAACCAAAGAGACAGTTCTCAAAAAAAAATTTTTAAACAGCATTCACTAAGTTTAAGTAATCAAATGGATTTCAGTCACATCTCTTGGACCTCCCTGATGGTAGCTCTCCACATTAAATGTCAGAAGTTTAATTAAAGAGAATTAAGAGTGATTCCTTTGAGCTCTGAGTAATATGTAAACTTTTGAATAGCTACCTAATGACTCCACATGGACAGTGTGATTCTGAATATGAATATATTATTGAATAAATTAATAGTGTTCTTATTTCTTTTCCCGATTATAATTTCAAATTAAACTTATTCAAATGTCTTGTCACAATGGTAAGATATTTGTGGATATTAATTAATTCTATTTAAAAGAAAAGAATGGTCTCATGATACATTTGGTTCCTGAGCTGCTTGATACTTAATGTTTTTACAAGGAGATGGGCATTTAATAGGGATGGACTAAAGTTTAGCATCAGCCTCAGGATTACACCCAAATCTGCTATGAGGTTTGGCTTGAGACATGATCTTGCAAATGCCAAGGGGTCAAAAGCCTACTTCAATGACATTTCTGGCCTCGTTGAACTTGTATGTGATCAATGATCATATAATGGGTAGATTACCATCATTTCTACTCACAGTATTAATATAAATTAAATAAAGACAAATCACTTCAATTCATTGTTCCTATGTGAACATGTAACTTGGAGGAAATCTGCTTTTGTGCTTTTTATTTAAAATAATTTCAGTCACAATGCAAATGTATTTTTCTAAGAGTAAAATGTTGTAACGATTTATATTGAATAATGAAAGCTGTTAATTTTATGTTGAAAATGGTTAAAAAAACATCCAAAGAGTTAAACAAATAGGGAAATACATATGATTAATAAATATCAGAGGAAAACACATAAGCTAGATAATTTTAGGAAGAACATATTTTCATGATCCAAAAGTTTTTATGAAACGTAAATAATAATAATGTAAATAATAAGGTAGAAGAGTACAGATGATATCACCATTCCAATCTCCCTAGAATTTATAAGCATTGATACCATTAAAAAAACTGTAATTACTTCAAGTCATCTTTCATCCAAACATAAATAATACAAAATACAAAAAGAAGAAAGTCTGAGAGAAAAATATAGTACTCCAAAATATCTTGGTTCCCCACGTATTTCAGTTCATGTTCTAATAAAAATAGAGTTCAAAAACCTTTAGGAGTGCAATTTGGGGGAAAAATGTGTATTTATTGCAACTGATTGCTATGAATAAAATACCTGTTTAGCTGTAAAAATTCTTATGTTTGGTAGAAATGCACTGGATACATATTTGGCCCACTGAAGCCAAGGCCAAAGTCATATTTCGCAATCACAGAATTAAATTCTGAGGTGTGATCATAAATCTAAAGTTTCATATTGCATAAAACAGTTGGCACTCACTTATTGGAAAGTGAAGATTTTTCTACTGCATGTACAGTGGACCATGCAGATTTCTGTATGGTCTCCATATGCATCACTAGATAATGAAGTCTTTTGTGAACAAGGCAGGAGAAAAAAAAGAACACTGTCTTTGTAGACTAACCAATTTAGTTTTGAATCATTGGGTGACACTAGACAAGCGATCTGAATTATTTGAGCCCTTTGGATAATAACATGTACTTTGCAGGAGTGAAAGGATTTAAAGGGATCACATCTATAAAGACCCTAACTCAGTGCTTGGTATGTACGGATCCGCAACAACTGGTACTTTTCACTTTCTTCTTTCCCTGGCCTGTCCTCGATGTTTGGAATTGCTGTCAATGTCCGTTTATGAACTATATAGAAAAATAGGAACATAGATAGTTGGAAGTGAAGGGAATTTTGACAACATCTACTTTGTTGTTTTCATTTTTTTAGCAGCAAAATACAATCCCAAATGGGACCCCCAATATAATACTGATCAACTCAGAGCTGCTCTGGTTGAAGCAGACATGGAAGGCCCTGAATCCACCTTTACCCTGATTCTGGATCATACCACTTCTACAGAATTCCAGGTTATTGCAAGAGAATGGAGAATTAAAAAGCATGAGGGCTTCTGAATATTGCTTTCTGGAAACTGGCTTTCCTCCAAATTGTGTGCCCTTATTCAGGTCACTTAATCTCTGGTTCAACTCGTTGGTATTGTTGTTGTTGTTGTTGTTATCATTATCAATTATTTGACAGTAAGTTTGAAATATTCCATTTAAGTCTAATTCAGTCCATCTCTTTCCTTTCTTCTACCACCAAACTTAGAGAAATCTATATACATTAATAGTCAAAAGTTGTCAGTTGGGGCAAAATGTATTTTCGAAGATGGTAGCAATGAAATCTCCCTCCCCACATACCCTTTTGCACTGCAGTCTTGCCACTTGCCAATCAAGAGATGGAATCTTCTACACCTACTCCCCAGTTTTGAGTCTAATTATCCTCCCTCATCTGCACTGGTCATAGTTACTTGCTTGTACCCAGCATCACGCAGCAGCACAATGACACTGTGGGATTTCCTAAGCTAGATCAGAAAGGCCATGCAACTTACCTCTGCTTCTCCTGGAAAGCTCACCTACCAAATGTTCCCACTCTGGACACTCCCTCTCAGAGACAACCCTGGCACCAAGTTGTGATAAGTCTATAGGTGCCCTGGTCAATAGTCCCAGCCGGGTCCCATCTTCAAGCTATGCCAGACCAGGCGCCAGACATGTGAATGAAGCCTCCAGATGATTCCAGCCACAGTCTTTAAGTCACTCTAAGCCAATCGAGTGTTCCCAACTGAAACCCCAGATAAGCTATCCCCATTATGCCAGGTCCAAATTCCTAAACCAAAGAATTCACAAGCATATCAAAATTATCCTTCTGCCACTAAGTTTGAGATGGCTGATTATGCAGTAATAGATAACCAGAACATACAGAGCTTTATTACCTACTGAACCCAATGTCTTCTACACATTTTTCATCCTCTTAAACCTCACAAGCACCCAGTCTTTAAATCTCCGTCCTACCTTTACATTCACGACACACTACATTCTGATTCTCTCCCTACCTCAATCTTTTTCAGTGGTGCATTTCCTCTAACAAACTCTTGAAAGAAGGCACTCCTAGAGATTATTTCTTTAGCCCTCTTCCCTGCTATCTCCTCTTCATTAACTCATCCACTGCTAGGATTTAAATTATCACTTCATTTATTCATTAACTCATTCAATAAATATTTATGGAGCATCTACAATGGGTGTCAGACACTGCTCTAGGCCTGAATATATATATATATCTATACATCATACACTTTCTCTGATAGTGCATAAATTCTAGTAAAAAAATAGAAAATAAATTGGCATACATAACATAATAGCCCAAGTAGAAGTAAGTGATATGAAGAAATATAAAGCATGTTGAAAAGCACAGAGAGGTACTATTTTTATATAGAATGGTAATGGAAGACATTTTTAATAGGATGTATTTACTCAGCGACCTACATACAATGAGGGATCCAGTCCTATCCATATAGAGAGATCATTCCAGGAAGAGGTCTGTGACCAGAGTGTTCAAAAATAACAAGAAGGCAGGAATAGCTGGAGTAGAGTGAGGAAGTAGGACAGCGGCAGAAGACATAGCTAGAGTTACCCAGGAAGCAGACTCTATGAGATCTTTTGGCTATCACAAAGGCTTTAGATTTTATTCTGAGTAAGATGATGTGTGAAACATTAAATATGTTCATGAATCTCCAGTTTTTCTCTCCTTTTTGGGTCACAGAAAATATACTTCTCAGTTGGTTAAGACCTTTTGACTAGATGTGGCCAATGGAATATGAGTAGGAACAACAGGTTACACTTCAGCTGAGAAAGTAAAAATGTCGTGCAGGATTCTTCAGCCTCTTTTTTCACCTGCCTGAGCCACCAAGGTGGCTGCAAGTTCCAGGTGGTTGAACTACAGGGTAAAGTTCCTGAGGGACTATTGGGAACAGAGATCACAACTCCATTCCCCAGACAGACACACAATGGACATGATATATGAATGACAGACAATCTTTGGCAGGGGCAAGGGGCTCATCACTGAGATGTATTTCTGTAGTATAATTTGGCCTACCCTAAGAATGGAAGGCACTAGAGGGCTTCACGGGTAATTTGATAGCTTATATTCTGAAAAGCTCATATTGGCTACTGTGTGAAGAATAGACTACAGGGCAAAAGAATGAAATCAGAGAGACTAGTGAGAGTCAATGGCAATAGTCCAGAAGAGAGATGATAGCGATGCAGATTAAGGTGGTAACTAAGAAGACCATTATCCAAATTACGTCACCTTTGAGACCAAAAGAGAGGCTATTAACCATCATGAACTAAGAATGCCTTGGGAAAATCAAATGGTAGCCCTACAGGTAGCGAAACCTTAAGAATATAAGAATATATTTTGAAGATGTCAACAGGATGTGCTGATGAATTCAAAGTTGAATAAGAGAGAAAGAGAAGTGTCAAGGTTGATTCCAAGGCTTTATCTTAGCAACTGGAGAATGAAGATGGGAAGACTGAGAAAAGAGTAGATTGGGGTCAAGAGTTGGGGAGCCAAAATACATTATTAGAAATGTTAGGTTTGAGATGCATGTTAGGTATAAACGGGAGATGTCATTTAAAGATTTGGATCTATGACTCTGTAAACAAGGGGAAAAGTTGGGGCTAAAGATAAAAATTTCTTTGGAAGTCATGAGTGTATAAATAGTATTCAAAGCCATTGGACTGGCTGACCACACTGTGGGAGTCTAGACAAAAGAGGAGATCCAAGGACTGAGTGAGAAAGATGAGGAGGATTCTTCAAGGAAATGGACTAAAGACGGCCAAAGAAATTTGAAGAGAATCTAGAAAGAAGGGGTCTCCAAGAAAAATAAGTAAAGAAAACACCTTAATAGAGAGTGTGTTCCATGTCAATATCTTCTGTGATATCCTGTAAAGCGAGTGCTGGGAATATACTATTGGTTTTAGCAACATGAACATCCTTGGTGACCTTGATAAGAGCAGATTCAAAAGAGTGTTGGGAACCAAGTCCTGATTGAAGTGGTTAAAAGAGAAAACAGAAAGATAAAAGGTAGAGCCCACACATTCAGACAACTCCTTCAAGGAATTTTGCTCTAATTTGGAGCGAATAAATGAAGCAGAAAGTGAATGTGGGATGTGGAGAAATAAGTGTGTTTTTATGTTAATAAGAATGAGCCAATAGAGAGGAAATAGTTGATGATGCAGGGAGAAAAAGAAAAAAACCGAAGAGGTCCTTGAGTTGGTAAGAGAGAATTTATCTAGTATGTACACACAGAGAATCAGGGACTCTCTGGGGCATGGTTAGTTCCTCTGCTCTAGCAGAAAGGAAAGGACTGTTTATATTTTCTAAAAAAGAAAAGAAAAGAAAGAAAAGAAGAGAAAGGAAAGGAAAGGAAAGGAAAAGAAAAGAAAAGAGAACAAAGTCAACACCGAAAGATCATGAGGTAAGAAGATGAAGAGCATTCAGGAAGGAAGAGAAATTGTGAAATACCTGAGCGAGTGTGCAGCTGAATTGACTGTGGCAGAGGTTTTCAAGCCTGGTTGCGTAGTAGAATCACCCGGGGAATCCTCACTTGTCTCAACACCAACATTCCACGCCCATAACAATTATATCAGATCTTCTGGGATTGGGACCAAGGCATAGTTACTGTTTGAGAGCCACCAATGAGATTATTAATTGCAGCTAAGTCTTAATTAATTTGATAACCATGAATTTAAAGTGAGATAAGGCAGCATGGTTCTTCCTAGCCACCTTCCAAAAGGGTTCAGATTTATATTCCTGATTCTCAGGACCAAGAACATCACTCTTAATCTCTCCTCGATCTTCACTGAATCTCTATCGCCTAGCCTGTACAGTCACATCCCTCCGGCATAGCACCCAAGATCCTTTACATAATAACCCAAACTACCTTTTTGAATTTGTCTTCATCTATAGTGTTCCAGAACTCTCTTCCTCAAATAAACTGGGGTGACTCACTACAAACATCACACAAACCTCCACACTTCCTTGCATTTCATTATGCTGTTGTTCTCCACCCACGGTTCCAACTTCAATGATCTCAAAATGGGCTGTGCATCAGAATAATTGGGGGAGGTCTAAGATACACACGATATAGCCGTGTTGCAAGATCTAGGGCAGAGCCTAGAGATTCTCCATTATTAGTAAATTTCCCATGTGATTCTTACACAGCCAAGTTTGGTCCCTACACCAAGGAGGGAAATCACTGTACCTATGGAACCCATTAAAATTCTGCTCATCCTTCAAGACCCAGGGAATATCCCTTTACCATGATCCCTTCTCACTGAAATTTATTGCTCCCTTTTCTCACTTACACTGTTTATTTCTTATGCCAAACACTGATCTAAATACTTTCATACACATTATCTCACTTAATTCTCATAAGTAACATGAATCAACATAGCTTAGATACGGCTTCTGCCCTATTTCATCATTTTGCTCCTGGGTCCAGCTGTGGACATGTTGTCTAGTTTCCAGAGATCTGCTGCTTCTTCCTACTCAGGAGAAATGAGAATTTGGCAGCATGAGCAGGAAGTCAGTAAGATCAATAGCATCGGGCTGTCTGGTGCTGTGGCTTGCTACTGGATTTCTTACCTGCACATTAGCTCTTATTTCTGCTATGAATAACCCCTCTGATTCACAATGTTGACCTCTGCCTCACCCAGTGACATTGGCTTCTGCGGAGGGAAATCTGGCAGACTGACAGGGCCTTCAGGCCAGTCTGCAGCTCCATTTGCAACAGAGCACACCCGCAGGTGATAAGTCTCTCTACCGTTGTGTACTGACCTGGTATACGGAGCTTTGTACAATGTTTTGCTAAGACGTCAGTACATGTTTTCCCACGTCCCTTCCTGGGAAGACATCAACTCATGGGGGACCATCCTAATTAGATCACTTCAAACCATGCACAAACCCTGCAGATAAAAATAAGTGGGAAAAACTGCAAGAAATATTTAACTTTAAAATCCTACCAACAGTTGATTTTATCATTTGACTGGAGTCTTATTCTTTCTGGATGAAATGACAGCCATTTCTCTTTATTACCATTCTCTATTCAATAAAATCAATAATACTGTGTAACTTATTGAAGCCACAGCAATTATTCCTTACGTCAAATCATGTAATTTATTTCTGTCATGGTTCTAGTCACTCCAAACTTAATTTTTGGAACACAATCTTTTTTTTTTTCCTGTCACTTTGTTAATTTTTCTTTCTCTGTGACTATGATCTTCCATAATTGCTTTTGTTGTCTCAGCTGCTCTGTCTTGACTGTTTTCTGCATTTCTAACTAAATGCTAATCCATTTCCTCTCTTTGCCTGAGGGGGGAAAAAAATCAGTTCTACCCCCAAACTATTTTCTTCTTCTGATTATAAAGTAATACATAAAACCCGTGAACAGGTCTCAAAAAGAAAATTAAAATTACAATTACACACAACCCAGAAAATTAAAATTACACACAACCCAGACTGTTAATAGTAATATGTTTTTCATTCCAGGCTTTGATATATGTAGATATAAATAACTGTTTATTAGTATTAGGATAATGCTATATTCAGTTTTCACTGTAATTTAAAATATCTATATTTCAAATTTTGAGCATTTTCCCTGTTCTTTGAAAAAAAAGACTATAATATTTTAAAGAACAAATTGTTTTTAATGATGGTATAATATTTTACCAGATACTACCACAATTAATTTACTTTATACCACTGAATATTTAGGATATTTTCCATCTTTTATTCTTACAAACAATGATCTAGTGAGTAAGCCTATAGCTATTTCTAAACTGCCAAAAAAAAACCTTTCAATAAACATTTTTGAACATAGATCTCTGCCACAGGTCTGAACTTTTCCTAAGACAGATTTATAGAAGTGAAGTGTTACTGAATGAAAGAGCACAAACATTCTGTTTCCTTCTTTCATTCAACCTAAAAAATAAATAAACACCTATTCTATGCCAGACCCTGTAAGAAGCTCAAGAAATAAAGCTAAGGACAAGATGGGGCACCCATCCTGGAGGGCGGGTTCAGCAGGAGACAGAGTCAACTGTAAGATGGCACCTAGCATCTTCAGTACTGAAGTAATAGTAAGTACAGTAGATGTGCCCTTACCTCACTTGCACTTAGACAACTCGAGATCATCTGGTGTCATCCATCCCTAGCCTCTGATTAATGGATTCCTCAACACCAAGGCTGCATACTCTTAGTTAATGGCTACTTGCTCCTACTGGTTAAATTGAGTACCTATCAGAAATCTCTTGCATGTGGCCCCAAACACATTTATATCAGTTGTACACGCCACCGCAATTATGTCATTTAATTAACTATTATAAAAACTGATGCTATCTGAATGTGAAAAGCTTTGGTAAAATTCAAGAAAGACAAGTTACTAAAAATGTATTTCTGAGGAGTTAGGTGTGAGTGAAAGAAATTTTTCAAAGATTAGTGAAGATGATGTCTGGAAAGAGTCTACAGACAGATTATTCCGCAAATGCTTTAGATTCTTTTTTTTTTTTTTAATTTAACGAGTTTATTTATTTGACAGAGAGAGACACAGTGAGAGAGGGAACACAAGCAGGGGGTGTGGGAGAAAGAGGGAGAAGCAGGCTTCCCACTGAGCGGGGAGCCCGATGCAGGGCTCGATCCCAAGACCCTGGGATCATGACCTGAGCTGAAGACAGACTAGATTCTTGAATCCCAACCTGGAAATTTAGAGGATGCATTATGAGTGTTGTTTACACAGGGAAGATAAGGGAAAACTCTATTTAGAAGACACATCTCAAAGAAAAGGCCTTAGCCTTCTGTAACAGTTGGGTGAATTAATACGTATTTTGCCAGTTTTAAATTTTATAATTTCTGCCTTAAGCCAGCTGTTGGGCTAACTAACCACTGCTGGGCTCAGCAACACCGAATAAACAAACTATTCCTTAACAAAAGCAAAGTTCTTACAAAATAGTGCCAAACAACTTCTTTGAAAATTATTCTAATTATATTCTTCAAAACTAGTTTGTGTCTTTTTACCATAAATTAGCTAGCATTTAGTATGCAGAATCTTTGCGAAAAAAAATATATAAAATATTATATATTATATATATGTAATATAATATCTAATATAATTATATTATTATAATGTTATATTATTATATATGTCAGTTATTCTTTTAGCAAATTAATAGTGAAATGGAACCAATTTCTGTATATTTATATGTTTATTGGGAATTGTGAACTTTCTGCTAATCTGTACAAGTGTTTGCAAGGGTTTTTTTCTTATTGATTTGTAATTCTTAATATATTAAGCTATTACCACTTTGCATCATAAATATTGTTGAAAACTGTTCCATGTATTTTAATTTTATTTGTGGTGTTTAACTGACCAAAGTTTTCACTGTTCATGTAGTCAAATCCATCATTCTGTATGTTTCATCCCTAAATTTCCCTCTACCTTATCTATATCTTGTGAGTAATATAACAACCGACAGATTTGATAGGGACAGCAAGCAATATTTTATTTTTAGTGGGAGGAGGGACAGAGGGAGAGGGAGAGAGAATCTTAAGCAGGCTCCATGCCCAGCGCCCAGCTCATGCGAGGCTTGATCTCACGACCCTGAGGTCATGACCTGAGCCAAAATCAGGAGCCGGATGCTTAACCAACCAAGCCACCCAGGTGCCCAGGGACAGCAACCAATATCTCAGAGTCACTTAAATTTTTTTTCTTTTATTACTAGTGGAGTTTTTAACAATCAAAGATTGTGTATGCCTTCTTATGTCCATATGAGATTCCTCCTCCAATCTGCAGCATCCTCCTAGCAAGGATAAAAATGAATGTTGTTCTTTATTCACATCATAACTTTAACCTATTGGTGCTACCTTAACCGTTGCATAAATTGCAAAGCACTTCTGCTATATAATCATCTTAGCAATAGCATTTAAATATGAGCCGTACTCTTGATGTAGACACTGTGTATATTATATGAAATCCACTAATATTCCTGTATGTGATTAATTTGGAATCCTTGGGCATGTCCTTTCTAATATATCTCTTGTATGTCTGATTTGCTAGGTTTGAAGTTTTGTGACTCAGTCCAGGAATTCATTCCTCTATTCAATAACTGCTAATCAGACACATACTTTTAGCAAGACTTTGTGCTAATTGCAGAAAGTAACACAGAACAAATAGACATGGTTGCTGCATTCCTGAAGCTTGCATTTTAGTGGGGAGGAAAGATAGCAAACAAATTATACCAATAAAAAAGTAATTATAATTTTAATAAGCGTTATGAAGAAGTGAAAAGTGCTCCACAAGCTTGTAATTAGGGTTCTTTGAGGAAATGATGTCAGAGATGAGCACTGAAGGATTGGAAATAATTAGCCAGTGGAGTAGACAACTTTGGGGTTGGCCGGGTAGCTCACAAAATCTGGAAAAGAACCCTGTGCTGCCATGTCTGTTTTATATGAGTTTAGCTCACAGCCTGAGCTGATTAAAAGTATGCATGGACATTTGATCTAAGGTCAGCCAATTCTGGGGACTAAACCTAAGAGAAGAAAATCAATGCCTCCCAGGCAGTAGGGTAGTCAACATAGGCAGGAGACTCAGTAAACCACAGTGGCTCTCTGTTCTTCACATATGGAGGAAGAAAGTTATGGGAGAGGGAAGTTTGTATCAGAGAGGGAAGGACAGGATAGCAGAGGGGTCAGACAGGTGAATGCAGGCAGCAATTAAGTTTCTTATGCCAGTTGTTCCCAAGGCCCAATGACCCTGCTCTTCATATAGTCTTGTGAGATACTATAGCATGCCTTCAATGAATTCTTTTTCCAAAGCTTGTTGAATATGAATTTCTGTACCTTTCAACCCAAAGCATGCTAATTCACATAAGCAGGTAAAAGGGGGCAGTATATTCCAGACAGAAAAGACAATATATGCCAAAGCTCAAGGCAGGCAAATGATTGACACATAGAAAACAAAGTCCTTCAAGATGGAAATAAAAACCATCTGAGATAAGAGTAGTCAGGTAGGAAGAACTGGAATCATCTGGGGACTTGAGGGCCATGCACAGGATTTGGGATGTAACCTACAAGCAATGTTCACATTGTTCCTACCGAAGCAGAAAGAGAAGCAAATAAACAAACCAAAAAAAAAAAAAAAGCAATTCAATGATTGAAAAAATCTGTTCTTCCCAGGCATTTTTTAATAGTTTCAGCAAACATTTTTGAGCATCTATTATATAGCAGGTGGTGCAAAAGTGTATCAGGGAGCAGGCAGCAGGGGGAAGGACAGGCGTTGGATTTCCCAGAAAACAGGATTTAAAAAGTACAGTTTCCAATAGTTTTGAAGAAATAGAAAGTTTGTACAGATTCAGATGAATAACCTTAGAGCAATGATTCTCAACTGGGAGAACTTCACCTCTCACCCTCCAGAGACACTAGGCAATGCGTGAGTACATTTTTGGTTGTCACAGCTGGGGCAGGGGACTGCTTGTATCTGAGGGATGGAGATCAGGAACATTGCGAAAATCCTACAGTGCACAGGACAGGCCCCACAACAAAGAATTATCTACTCTCAAATGTCAATAGGGCCAAGGTTAAGAAACCCCGCCTTGGAGGAAACGGGTGATATCAAAGCTATTTAATATGAAGACAAAGTAGTCAAAGACGAGAGACTTCGCTTAGGCTCGTTGTGCCAAATGTTAAAACTCGTCTATGCCGTTAGGGACCTGAAGCAGGCAATTGTTTGCCCCCCTAGAAACTGACAGTCTAGGGCACCTGGGTGGCTCAGTGTGTTGAGCGACTGACTCTTGATTTTGGCTCAGGTCATGCATGATCTCGGGGTTATGAGATGGAGCCCTGAGTTGGGCTTCATGCTGGGCAGTGGAGCCTGCTTCGGATTCACCCTCTCCTGCTGCCCCTCCATACTTCCCCTCCCTAAAAAAAATAAAACAAATAAAATATTTTAAAAAATGATTCTCTCCCTCTCTCTGCCCCTCCCTACCGTGCATGTGTGCTCTCTCTCTTATTAAAAAAGAAAGAGAAAGAGAGACTTACAGTCTAGTAGGGGACATAGGCCAGAAAGACAGGAAGAGAGCAATGTTGTCAATAGTAAGATACTGAGGAGCATATAGTCTTATAAAACAATGAAGTGACTATTTAATGCAGTCTGGGGAGATCAAGGAGCACTTGTGTAGAGGAGAGAGGTCTTAGACGCTGCTTAAGAAGGGACAAGAAGAATCAGAGTCAGTATCAGAAGAATGAGGTAGAATTAGCCAAGCAAAGTTGGCATGGACATGGGGAAAAGAATTCAAACAGGAAGAGCCTTATATGCAAAGATCGGGAGTCATGATTCAAAGATCTGGAGCTGTGAATGCATATGAAATGCCCATGGGGCTCAGGTTCTCAGGATCTCCGAAGCAGCGAGCCCCAGAAGTGGCAAAGCTAATAGAGATCATGCTGAAGGGGTAAGTCCTTGCTGTCCTCGGAGCAGCGGTAATTCAAAAACTGAAAGCAACGCTGCACTAGTCGAGTTAACAAAGCACAGAGTTGTGACTTGGTAGATTGTGAAGTGGGAAGCAGTGGCATTTTGAGGTTAATTCTGACTTAATATGCTTCAAGTCTATTTTTATATATGTGCCTGAAGTGCCTCCGTTCTGTATTTCTCTGTGCCTGGATATTTATATCGAGAGGGTGATAAATCAGTGATAATGTTATTTGGCATGTTTCACAACGAGTCAGTTTGACTGACACAAGAAATCAACCTTGCATATTTTAACTTCTTAAATTTATTTGGGTTATAAGGTTGTATATACTAAACACCCACCTCCATGGTCTTGACAAAACTTCCTTTAGTTTTATATACATGTTAATTTATAATATACACCATTCAACCAAAGAGCAGACAATAAGCTGCTCACATTCCAGGAAGCCTTACTAAAGGGATTGGTTGAGAGATGACAGAACAAATAAGCCAGCTGAAAAATCTCAGGTAGAGAGCAAAACAATTTGCTATCAGTTGCCAGGGAATTATCTGTTTCTAAGGTAACTCCCAACACAGCTTGTTGTCTTCAGAATCTATTATACTTTGGAAATTTTTCAGGCTTGTTTCCTTTTCTTAAAGGTCTTTTACTCTTTTAAATATTCAAGATCTCCAGTTAAACAAAACATTTACTACTTTCATGACCAGACTCCTAGTAAAGGAGCAAAGTAAAACAATGATGTTTCTTCTCTACAGGGTTTTATTACTGTTTCTTCTCTGAGAATGTCATATTGAGACAGTGGGAAGGTGAGGATGGTGACAGACAGACACTTGAGGGATCAGGAGCAAGAGTCATGAGGGAGGGGCGCCTGGGTGGCTCAGTCGTTAAGCGTCTGCCTTCAGCTCAGGATGTGGTCCCAGCATTCTGGGATCGAGCCCCACATCAGGCTCCTCTGCTGGGAGCCTGCTTCTTCCTCTCCCATTCCCCCTGCTTGTGTTCCCTCTCTCGCTGGCTGTGTCTGTCAAATAAATAAATAAAATCTTTAAAACAAACAAAAAAAATAGTCATGAGGGAAATTTAGAATTTAGGTAAGGGCAAGTCCAGCAGTCAGAAGCCAAAAATTATAGAGGTACCTGAAACCAATGCTAAGGTGAACACGGTCAGCCATCAACATCAAAGAGTCAAGATCCCAGATGTAAAAAATACCTTATACAAGCACAAAGCCTCTTCCATTTAATTCAGGAGACTGGTGGAGTCCCTAATTCACACAGGGCACTATGCATATCCATGATCCTGCTGGAACAAGGATCAACACTAGTGAGAAGTCAGGCCACAGTTGGCTTGTACCAGTGGGTGAGCCCCAGTATAAGCATGGCCGACGAGTCATCCGCCATGGATACTGCACAACTGTATGGAGAGGAGCTGCTGTCAGAAGAGCGGCATTACACTACATCAGAGGGGCTCCCCCTTTATTCAAAATCAGAAGAGTCAACATCGGCCTTCTTTTCCCAAAAGAAGGGTGTTTTAGAAGAGCCTGTCTCAAACCAGTACACTTCTTAAGGCTGAGGCTGATGGGAAGAGTAGAAAGATAGAAAGTAAAAAGCGAACTGGCTGATTAAATTAGAATATCCAAATTGGTCAAGAAAAATGATACAGAGCGGTGGAAGGCCACACAGAGCCCAGAGAACCGAGCCATGACTTGAGTTCCGTGGTCAGTGCCAGATAAAGCTTAAGATTTAAGGAAACTACCAAAGCATTTTAATGGCACAGTCTTCATTGGGAATCCTTTTTTTTTTCCTTTTTGTTCATAGTTCAAAGGTGTATAGGAAATAATTACAGTTAACAGCAGATCATGAATCTTCTCAACCACCTACATGGGATTACTAAGTACACAGGTGCAAAAAATAGGAAAGAAAGAAGAACAGAAAATATGGTCTATTTTGTTCACTCAAAGGGCTTCTCCAACACGGGGGAACTTGCTCTTTATTTTGGGGAGACCACAATGTTGAGTGCAACTAAATGCCTTCACTGTAAAGGCAGATGCTATTCCAGCACAGTGTGTTCTTGATTTTTGTTTTTTCAGTTGAACTCTGTTGTTCTTGAAAATGTCAGGTACAAATCCTCTGAAATGCCTGACCTTTTCAATTTCCAAACAATGGATCGCATCAATCTGTATGAAGAATAAGAGGGCAAGCTAAGAACCGGAGTTTATTCAGGTTTGTGACATTTTTATAATGAGCCCATTTAAAGGATGGTCACGCCAAGGCCCAATGGACTCAAGTGAAATACTTTCTAGAAGTCAAACTAAAACATATGCTCTAGGTCAGGAAAATCTGGATGATACTCAATTTCTCAAAAACCTCTAAATATGAGAAGCCCTAATTATATGATATTTTAATTTCATCAAAAATGAAAAATATAAAATAGTAGCAGCCACAGACTGAATATTAGAGCACACCAAGGAGATCGTCAACATTAAGACAGATACTCTTTCTCTTTGAAATGTCCCACACAAATCATATTTAAACTTCAGCCACATTTACTTAGGGCCTCTCTCTGAGGAATTTTCCCTTGATATTGAAATTTACTAGTCTCCGATTCAGTGTGTGGCTGCCTCAGATGTTGTATAAACTTGGGTGGCCATATATGCCTGGAGAAGAACAGCAGGTTCTCGAAAGGAAGAAGGAGCCAGACATGCAGAGGAGGGCTGAGATTAATCCCTGTGTGAACAGAGAGACTAAGGGAATGGCTGCCTTCGTATCTTCAGGCCTTGCAGGAGATTCGAGACTAACTTTAAAGATTTTTTTTTTTATTCAACAGAGATAGAGACAGCCAGCGAGAGAGGGAACACAAGCAGGGGGAGTGGGAGAGGAAGAAGCAGGCTCCCAGCAGAGGAGCCTGATGTGGGGCTCGATCCCAGATCGCCGGGATCATGCCCTGAGCCAAAGCAGACGCCCAACCGCTGTGCCACCCAGGCGCCCCTCGAGACTAACTTTAGAACAAATTTACCTCACTTGGAAAAAGAGGGCAATCATGAAAGGTTATTTCAGTGAAGTCTTTTCTCTCTGTAACTACAGATCGGAGACGCCTGAGTCAGATAAGGAAATTATTTCTTTGTTTGCTGAATTACTCTACTACACTCTGTTCTGAAAACAAAGTTGGTATACTATTTAGGAAGCACTGGGACTTAAGAAAATGGGAAAATTATATTTGAGGGAAGCTGGAAAAGAGAGGTTGACCAAACAATCACAGAAAAAGCAATAGAAAAATATTCAGAGCACTGTACTTCCCATTTATTCTGCTCACAGCCCATAATTAAAGCATTTTCTAATACATAGAAGTAAGTCCTCAAAGGATCATAAAGAAAAGAGTCTGTTTTGAAGATTAGTTGAAATGTTGGGGGACGTTAATTCTAAAGAAGAGAAGATAGATGTCTGGGATATTTAAAGGACCGTTACATAGAAGGAATCGTCATGTGATGCCTCGTTACCTATTTTCAATTGCAGTTATGCAGCAGATGTTATTACTTCGAATTTTCAAAGTAGATACATACATATCACATAAATAGGTAAGCAAATGTATAAATATATAAAGACGTGAGACAGAACTTTCAAACAAGTTCAGACAATTTGATGGTTCAAAAAATAAAGTAGGTGAACTTTGTGAAGTTGTGAAGCAAGTTGTGATAATACATGGAAAAATCTGAAGACTGGGTGGGGGTGTTACAGAAGAGATTCACGCACCGAATTAGTGGTTAGAATATATGACCTCTATGTTTTCAATCCTGAAATTCTAGGTTAATTGGTTACCTGGGAGAAGAAAATATTTAATGTTAATAACAATATATACATAGCTTATAAGAGGTAATTCTAAAAATATTTAGTAATTTATGCAGAAATGTAGATCATTGAGACAGGTGGTGCTTTACAAGATGAGAGTTTTATGAATTTGTACTTTCTCATTATTCATTTAATAATTTCTCCCATGGAACAGCCAAATGAGACTCCATGAGAATTTCACTTTAAATTGCTTCTATATTTTAGACAATAAAGAAATACTTTAGCCTTGAGCTTAAGACTGACACTGAGTAGCAAACATCTCCAGTTTGAAAAAGATTTTTATCTAAGTGCTTTTCTGGAAAATATTTCAAAGAATTTGCAGCAAGACTAAAAACGGGTCAAGTATAGTTTCAACGGTTCTGTATTCAGAACTGAATATGGAGTCATTTGGAAAAACAGAAAGAAAAGTTTGCTTTCTTGTTACAAGAGTACCAAAAAACCCCAGCATTTTCTGCCTATTTTCAAATGGTTTTTATTTCTTTGAGATACAGAAATTTATACTACTAAGTCTTTATTATTTGGGTTAAAATGGATCATTTTTATAGGAACTAGGTTTTAAAGCTCATTACACCCAAAGATTTTCATTATGATCCAATTTGAAATGAAAGTAAACAGAAATAATAATTTTGTTCTGCTAAAAGAAGTCATTGTTCTTTAATAAAATATCACAAATCACAATTACAGAGAAGTAACAAATTGACTAAAAAGCACGATTCATGCACAATTATCAGCCATGTGAAAATCTATTATTAGTTTACAGAAAATCATCTCTATGAGGAATAACTAGTTCTTTTCTCATTCCTAGATGGTATTTTTTTGCCTTCTTTAAAAACAATCCACAAAGTCAACTCATCTGGCAGTATCACAAAACTTGGAAATATATCCACAGTGTACATTTATATGTTAATATACACATAGACTACCTAAAAGTCAAAGAAAGTTACTCTCATGCTAAGCTCAGGACCAGCTACAGAAATGAGTCAAGGTCATGAGGAATTAAGCCTAATGAAATGGTCTGTTTGACATGGCAGCTATGGATTCCTGGAAAAACAGGGAGCAGAGAGCAAAGATATTTCATGAAGAGAAGAAAACCAAATAATAAAACTGAGAAGTTTGCAAGATAAGTAGTTGAGTTGGTATTTTAAATCCCTGGTGTCTGAGAGCTCCAGCCTGGTCATGTCCACAGCAGTTGTAACACTGACAAAAATAGAGGAGATCCTTTATTGTGACACAGGCCATCATTCAGTGAGACTACAAAATTTTTAATATAAATTTGCATGTACATTATTAATCATTATTCCCTATGTTCCCTTTACTCACTCAGAGATGCTGTCTCTCAATAAAAGGAAAAGCATATGGAGACATCAAATACGCCCAAGAGCTCGGTCACCTCCAGATCCTAGATCCTAATATCTAAGCCCAAATCTTCTCATTGCTTTATAGGGTCAGAACAAATGACATAGAGACCTTGAAACATCACAGCATATGAGACACTATGGCCCCACAATCAACCTCTGATTTATTAAGAATTTCTTTAGCACAGGGGCGCCTGGGTGGCACAGCAGTTAAGCGTCTGCCTTCAGCTCAGGGCGTGATCCCGGCGTTATGGGATCGAGCCCCACATCGGGCTCCTCCGCTATGAACCTGCTTCTTCCTCTCCCACTCCCCGTGCTTGTGTTCCCTCTCTCGCTGGCTGTCTCTATCTCTGTCGAATGAATAAATAAAATCTTAAAAAAAAAAAAAAAAAGAATTTCTTTAGCACAGAAATTTTCTCTATGAGGAGTTGGTATTAGGGCTTTGAGAGAAGCCAGATCGGAAACATTAAAGAAAATCCCCTAGGGAGTTGAGATAGGTCAGCATCCCTCTGGAAAGATTACCCATTTTCCAAAGAGAGTGTCTCAGCATTTGGAATTACAACTTCATATTTTAAAGTTCCCCAGTGTGTCTGAGAAGCATAAGCAATCATTTGATAACTCTTGAGTCTAAAGCCCTTTGAAATTAGCCCTCATGTAAACAATCCACAAAACAAGATTCTATCAAAACACAAAAAACACAACATTCCATATGGATAGAGTCCAGGATGTTCCTATTGGCAAGATATATGGTTGCCTAATCCCATTTCATAAGACCATAATTCCTTCATTAACAGTTCAATGCAATGTTTGTGTTGAACTAGACACATAATTCATTATATAAAATACGACTTGTTCACTTTCATAATGTTATTGAAAGTATTATCAATCTGTTTTGAAATAAAAATAATAGGGGTGTCTGGTTGGCTCAGTCGGTTACACATCTGCCTTTGGCTCAGGTCATGATCTCAGGGTCCTGGCATCCAGCCCTGCATCAGGCTCCCTGCTCATCAGGGAGTCTGCTTTTCCCTCTCCCTCTGCCCTGCATTCTCTCTCTCTCTCTCTCAAATAAATAAAATTGTTAAAATAAATAAATAAAAATAATACATTTAGAGCCCAGATTGGGAGTCCATACTCTCTTTGAAATATGAAACTTTAGCTAAAGAACAACAAAGGGAATCTTGAAAAATAGCAATTCTAGGACTGATCAATAGTAATATCCTAGAGTATCCTCATAGGTGCCATCATTGCATGTCTGATATACCAGATGGAAAGACTTTTTTCTATAGTTATTAATGCATTGTAAATATTACGGTGGCTTGACATCTCATATTTCTCAGCATACTTTCTTCAAGGTATTAAGATTTGGGGCTCAATTTTTCTTTGGATCAAATATACATATTCACTTCCAACAGCATATTCTAAATGATGGGATCCAAGTTCAAAAATACTTCTGAAAGGTGAGTGGGAATGCTTGTAATACTTCTACTGAGGTGACATAAGACAATTTCACAGAAGTTAATGACTTATTTGAGAATTCTGGACTCTGATAAAAGAAAATCATAACCCTAAAACAAACTCAAGTAAGAAAACCATAAAGGATAACGGTTTTTAAATGTTTCTATGATATAAAGGTTGGCTTTGCTAGAGCTACAGTCTTTGTTCATATAATCTGAATTTTATTTCAATTAAGACAAAAACTTGATTTGTGGTTAAATGAGAACTCTAATCGCAACCTAAAACAACCACCTGACCAGAGACAGCTCTGAGAATGGCAGTCACATTTTGACAGAGATATTTAATGTCCTCCATAAAAAATACAAAGAGATTCCAACAAATGTTTAGTTAAAGTGGTCAAAGTTCTACAATTTCAAATTCCAAGCTGTTACTCTGGAAAAACTGAAGACTCCAGTTCATCCCCCAAGGGTGTTTCATCAAACAAGTTGTTTTGTGATCAAAGCTTGAAGCCATCCCTTCCTTCTTACTTCCCACACAGATTTCTCATCCTTCCCTTAGCTGAGGTCTCACCACCTACACTTTGCCTCCCATACAAGTCTTTTACTCATCCATGAACACATCAGCCATCTCCTACTTACACGGACACTCTCAGGCTGACAGATTTATGCACTTTCCAGTAATCGTGCTTTTTTCCAACATTAATATGAACCTGTCTCTATTATTTCTTCTGCTGTTGTTATTACCATGTGCATGTGGTTTGTCCTTAACTGTCTGTGAATAGGTAAGATTTTATTAAATACTCATGGTGTTCATACTTTCACTACACCAATGTGTTTTTCTTTTAGTTATGAGTTACTTGAGAGCACAATGAGCTAATTCACTGTGATGATCTCCTGGTGCCTAAGTAGTATCTGGCATATAATAAATCCTCAACACATATTTGTTGAATGAATGAATGATAAATAATTTGCTGAGAAACAAAATGTTTGGAAGAAAAGAAATAATCAGAATTTGATATTATTTCTGAAACTTAATTGTCTTCAATATTTTATATGTATAAATTACTTAGAAAAAAACCCATTATGTATAAAATATGTAAGAGAACTATGTTGGGATATAGTTACAGTCAACAGGATTGACCTAGAAAGAGTGAAATTTCTTCACTGTTTACTTAAATGACCTCATTTACAAAGTTCATTTAACAAATTTTTGGAATATATGAATGACAAAGAAGCAAAATGCTTTCACCTGTGTTTGATCTAAATGTCTAGCCAGCACGGGCAGTCTGAAAGAATATTTCCTACAGTGTTTTGTATCGATGTTAAAGTAGCATATCTTCGTCAGGAAACAAATACAACAGGGTGATTTTACGGAAGTAACATCTATTTTGGGATAAGACATTTGCAAAGTTAGAAAATAACACATAAGCTAAAAATACTACATAAATAACCGAATAACTTATTCATATATTTTCTCCCTGAATCCTCTATTAGTGAAGCTGCTGCTTTTATCTATAGATGATTTTCATTTCTTTTTTAATGCAGTTGGTTTTAAATCAGGAAAAATTTTTCAATTAATTGTTTTTCTCCACATTAATCTTCCAGTGACTAGTTATAACTTGAAAATATATTACAAAACAACATGTAACACTCTACTGACAGGTAAGAGTTTCCTCAAAATACTCCCACAGATATATATTTGCAAAAACATATTAACTTAATGTATGGGCAAAGAATTAAGGGACTGATCATTGTATGTATTGTTTTTCAAAAGGGAAAGAAAATGTTCCCTATATGACTCACACTTTAATTTTATTTCCCAAGAAGTATCTTTTAAAACAATCAATATTTATAAAAGTATTATCAGTAAAATTTAAATTTTATATACAGTAAAAACTATAATAACTTACATTTTATGGCACTTTAAAAGAAATTTCATACACATTATCATTTTTTATCTATAACTCTACCAATCCGGTATAGGAAAATATGCACCTATTATTCCTATTTTCTGGATAAAGAAACTAAAATTTCAAAGATAATATGTTTCATCCAAGGGCATTCAGCTCAAACCCTAAATTCTCCTGATTCAATTTTTTTTTCCCTCTTTTCACCACTCTTATCAGGTAAGTACATTAAGCACGATTTCAAATTAGTCGTTCAATCTGTTACCCAAACATTCAGTCTCCCATGGTCATCGTGAACTTATAAAGAATTTATTTAGAAAAGTAGAGATGTTCATCATGAGTGATGAGCTAAGTGGTCATCTTGTTTGGTAATTTAATATCTAGTCATGTGTCCTGATCATTTTATTTTATTAACATCCAAATATCATGACTAGACTTAAATTATTAAGTAAATGACCTCCTATTATATGGACATCGACGACATTATTGATACAGACATGGAACTCACAATATGAAAAAGTAGAAACTAGAGAAGATAATTTAAGAATACTTTCTAGTGGCCTGATAACTTTTATTATTACAAAAATTATAGAACAGTATGGTTGGTAACTTGAGAAGAAAAGTGTTCACAGGACGAAGGCCAGGAGACTGGTGTGATTAAACAAATATTTTAGCACTTAGTAGGCCAAAATTTTTTCTTACCACACTTATGAAAAAAATATGAATAAAATAAATCACATGATATATGAAACAACTTTTTCCCTCAATCATGTTGTCATATGAACTCATTAAAATGTAGATTATTGATCTACTAGGTTATATCAGCTCCTGCAAGTCCTTAAGTTCTGTTATGTCAATATGTTGTTGGGAACTTTTAAAAATGATGATTAATGACAGGAAATGAATAGTACTATGAAACAAGTATCAGAGTAAGAAAAATTGACTAACTTTGGGTCATTCATTTTCAACAGGGGTGAAAACTGATTCATAAGAATAAATCTAACTATAAATCATGGCTATATATAAAGTACATAAACAGATATACAGTTTATCTGTGATATTAAAATCTCAAAAGAGTGGGGATCAACTAGGATAAAAAATCTAAAAAGCTCCTTACAGGGCAAAAATGAGAAAATGGTTGAGAAATGCTACTCTGAACAATGATTAGCAAATTCTAAGTTAAATTAATTCAAGATGTCTTTGACTTCCTTTGATTAGTACTACATGATGAGGGTCAGTCATAGGAATACATTAAATAAATTCCCCAAGTAAGTTATGGAATGCTTTTTGATAGCTATACAATGTCCAGTGTAGGCCTGAAAATAACTACATATTTTTCAACTAACAAACTGTTCACAAAAGAGAATAAATGCTTTATGATTTTCATCTTTTTTAAGCACGTAACTATGGAATAATGATATATAAATTCATTCAGTGACTATCGAACCCACCAATACCAGAAAAAATATATTGTATTTCTCGAAATAGTAAGATTCATTCTCCTCATAATAGACCAGTTCTGCTTTAGGTTTATTACCAAAAAATTCTTGAATGCATGAGATAGTGAAAGAATGCTCCTTTCATAGCTCCAGTAAATAATGTATTTGAAGTGATACCAGAAATAATAAGTATTACCCACTTTTTAACTTTAAATATTCAGAATTTCTCTAATTCTATACCTCCAAACACATTCTTTTTTTTTAGCCAAATACATTCTGAAATACAGACTGAAAAAAGCTCCAATACCTTAAAATAATAAGAGAAAGTATAGAGAAAAAGATTTCTTCAATGTAATTTTTAAACTATTTTTTTAAAAAATCAACATTATGGCTAAAATTAACAAGACAGGAAACAACAAATGTTGGTGAGGTTGTGGAGAAAGGGGAGACCTCTTAACCTGTTGGTGGGAATGCAAACCAGGATAACCACTCTGGAAAACAGTATGGAGGTTCCTCACAAAGTTAAAAATAGAGCTACCCTACAATCCAGCAATTGCACTACTGGGTATTTACCCCAAAGATACAGATGTAGTGAAAAGAAGGGGCGCCTGCACGCCAGTGTTCATAGCAGCAATGTCCACAATAGCCAAACTGTGGAAAGAGCCAAGATGTCCTTCAACAGATGAATGGATAAAGATGTGGTTCATATATACAATGGAATATTACTCAGCCATCAGAAAGGATGAATAGCTACCATTTACATCAACATGGATGGAACTGGAGGGTATTATGCTAAGTGAAATCAGTCAATCAGAGAAAGACAATTATCATATGGTTTCACTCATATATGGAATATAAGAATAGCACAGAGGATTGTAGGGAAAGGGAGGGAAAACTGGGAAGAAATCAGAGAGAGAGAAAAACCATGAGACTCTTGACTATGGGAAACAATCTGAGGGTTGCAGAAAGGGAGGTAGGTGGGGGGATGGGGTAACTTGGTGATGGGCATTAAGGATGGCATGTGTAGTGATGAGCAGTGGGTGTTATACGCAACTAATGAATCACTGAATACTACATCAAAAACTAACGATGTACTATATCTTGGCTAATTGAATTTAAATTTTAAAAAAAGTCAACATTATATTGAATGCTGGAACACTACACCTACCACCATTAAAATTAAAAAAAAAAAACAAACACCAAGGATATCTGCCATTGCTATTAATTTCTTAAACTCCTCTATAATTTTGTAAATTTGTTTGATGTTTTAAAATATGAAATCTAAATTAAGAGCATATTTAAAAGAAGAGACCATATTATAATTTGAGTTATCTAGATACTGTTAAAATAGACAATGCTGAGCTAAGAAATACACTTGAATCTACACTCGTAGAGCTTATAGCTAAGTGGAAAAGTAAGCATTAATAATTGTACAAATAGGGGTGCCTGGGTGGCGCAGTCGTTAAGCGTCTGCCTTCGGCTCAGGGCGTGATCCCGGCGTTCTGGGTTCGAGTCCCACATCAGGCTCCTCGAGCGGGAGCCTGCTTCTTCCTCTCCCACTTTCTCTGCTTGTGTTCCCTCTCTCGCTGGCTGTCTCTCTGTCACATAAATAAATAAAATCTTTAAAAAATAATAATAATTGTACAAATAATTGTAATTGTGATAAGAGATATAAAGGGTGCAAGGTACTATGTGGCCCTGTGACAGAGAAACTAAGCTACAAGGATATGAAAAGCTTTCTGGGAGAGATAACAAACATGAATAATGGCTTGCAGTTGGCTAGACAAATAAAGCAATAAAATGCAAAAAACTCGCAGAGGCAAAGGTCATGTAAAGGAGCCCAGTGCCTTCAAGACACCGAAAAAGGGAATGTGTCCGGATCATACAAAGAGGGAATGTACCTAAAGAAGAAGACAAGGACAGATCATACTGGGCTTTGTCAATCATATTAGGAATTTTGAACTTTATCTTAAGGGCTCTAAGTAAAGAAGTAAAATTACCAAATATTTACTTTTAATAGCGCACTTCAGTAGCTGTGTGGATAACAGATCAGAGTCAGGAAATATTGGAAAAGAAGTGAGCACAATAGTTCAAAGAAGGTAAAGACCACGGAGATGGAGAACACTCAGATTTGAAAGGCAGCTGGGAATGAAAACTAATAGGATTTTACAATTGAATGGATGTGAGTGAAGATGGCAAGAACGGTGTCAAAGATTGTGCCAAAGACTGTCTTGAACAACGGGGAAGAGAGCAACAGTAAGCTGTGGAGGGGAGAGCATGCTGTTGAGAATGCCTTCTGAACTCTCAGCGATAAACAGATGTCCTGAGAGGCCAAACAGAAAACAAGAAGGATAACGGTACCCTCCCTTGACTTCACCAGTAGCAGCCTTCAAAAGAAGGTGGGAATGTCGCATGAATCTAGCAAGGAAGCTCTACCAATACCAAGTCCCCAGTTAGATGCATGTATCTGGTGCCTCTCACAGCAGCTTCCACAAATACTAAGAAACCAGGCAGAAACTAAAAGAACTAGCCATACCTTCAGAATTCTACATTCTGAGAATAAAATTCCAAGAGAATACACATGAGGAGGGAAAATTCAAGACCCACTCTCCAGTTTGGGACAAATAATAGGAAGGGATGAGAAAATAGGAAGAAAAAACAAGGCTGGTAGAATGGTACTTTTAATGAAAGGAAGATATTATAGTAACTCTAAAAGCAATATCACAGCATCATATAAAAATATACAAGAAATTTTAAAAATTATATAAAACTCCTGCTTCGTACTCCCATATAAGAAAAACGCACTTGATCAAAGAAAGGATGAAAAATGAGCTACAACAACAGAATGTGGAGCAAAAGTGTGGAATTGGAAAGACATATGTGGAAATAAAAGAGCTTAACAAGAAAAAGTATAAGAAAACAAAAAAAGGAAATTTATAACATGATTAGTGTTCTGATTAAAGATGGTAGACTGAAGAATGCATTTAAGTAGGAAGCAAGAGGAACATTTTAGAATTAACTTACCGGTCTCAAGAAAGAGAATCTCTAGGCTGGCAGTACAGAATCATCAGAAAATGGGGGACTGAAAGCAGCAGATAGTTCTGGAAAGGGTGTGGGATTGAGGACAATAATTAGGAGCATTGGTGAAAGCTGAGAAGCAATTAAATCTCCAATTACTCTCCATCATTCTCTGTCACCAGGCAGCTGTCCACCTGACAACCTGGCAAAGCTTGCAGGTTTATTATTTGGGGAGAGACACAGGGGTAGTCTCTGGACTGGGGAACACAAGAGAGAGTAGGGGTTGTAGGCACCATATTGAATGAACTACAGAATTGAAGTGAGATATAACTCTTCACCTCACCCACTCTCTACATTCTCCGTCAAGAGATTAAAGGATTCTTCTCTAAGAAATCCGGCTAGTTCAAAAGGGAAAACTCAAATGTACTGACATCACTGGTCCTCCAAAAAAAGTTCTGACACACCATCTTAAATTGAATCTCAAACTCTACAAGCCCCATTGACATGCTCAGAGCTTCCAGAGCAGACAGTGGGATTAGCTATCAGCTCTCCGAGAAAAGCTTTTAGCATGAAAGACAAACTAAAATAACAAAGGAAGGAAGAAATATTAGAAGCAAGACTATGCAAGAAGAAATACTTATAAGTGGAGGGGCAAGAGAACATTCAGTAAACAAAATGGAGAACACACAGAAATCAAAAGCATAAAAGGAGATATAAAATTTTACACAGGTTTAGACAATAAAGGTAAAGATACCCACCCCCCCAAAACAAAAGCCATAAAGAAAAAACAAAAACAAAAACAAAACAAAATAAAAAAATAGAAAATCTAAGACTATAAGACAAGTCCAAGAGGGCAACAGCCAAATAATAAGGATCCAGAAACAGAGGAGGGAAAAAAGAAAACAGAACAAAAAGACTAAAGTATTATTAAATACAGAATAAAAGTAAGGATTAAATACGGAATAAACGTAAGGTTTTCTTTGAAAACTGAAATCTAAGCTTGAAAAGATTCACTCCATAATTAAAAGAAACCAAACCCAGATATATATTGGCAAGGTATTTTTTTTTAATTTAAGGTAAAGGAAACTATCTTGAAAGTATCCAGATACTCTACCCCTCAACCAAAACAGAAAAGCACATAACGTACAGTTAGTGAAAACCTGGATTAGAACACACCGGGGCTCTGAGCTTGGCTCAGGCACAACGCATGCTAATCCAGTAACTGGGCGAGATACAAACCACCGGTAACATGACAGCAAGCATTAGCTCCTTACAAAGTGCTTTCGTAAAGCCATAAAGAAAAAAGCGTCATCTAATAAAAACAATAGACAAAATACATGCAAAGAGAATTAATAAAAATACTAATGGTCAATAAATCAGTGAAGATGTATATCATTTTAGTAATTAAAAATTGCAAATTAAAACAGGATGAAGTTGACAAAGATCAAATAGAATAATAAATCTCAGTGTTGACAAGAATGTATAAATTCCATGCTGATGGGAATGTAAATTGGGATGTTTGCAACATGACAATACATATCAAAATGCATACATTTAACATATATAAATATTAATAAATGAACATCTTGTGAATATATTAGATTGTTTCTATTTTATCAGTGCTTCTATTTTCCAAATATTCTAAAATGAACACAAATTATCTTTATAGTTAAAAATATCACTGTCAAAACACAATAATATTTTAAAATTTAAGTCACTTGACCTAGTAATTTTATCACTAAAAATCTAGCCTAATTGAACAGATATGGGGAGAAACAATTCAACATACAAATGTTTATTACAGGATTATTCTTACTAGAGAAAAATAAACAGCTTAAATACCCAGTACTATAGTATGGTTAAGTATTTTCATGGGAAACATGAAGATATGCTTGCACTATAATAAGAAAGGAGAAAAATTTCTGGATATAATATCCTTGATATTATTATATGAATAATATTCAAAAGTAAATAGTGATTTATGTATAGGATTATAGGTGTTTTAAAGTTTCTTTATATTTTTATATATTTTCTAAATTTTCTCCAACAGTGCAGGAATGCTTTGTGTTCTGAGAAATATAAACATTATTTTAAAGCATTAAATTTGAAAATCAGTGTATATACTAAAGACACACAATGAACATGATCAAGCTGTAAGAGTTATGTAAGGTTTTCAAACAGACCAAAAGAAAGAAACACTGAATTGACAAGGGAATTGATGAATAATTCAAATAATAGAAAATGAAGAGTTCAAAAATTTATTCATTCGTTAGTACTCAAAAATATTAATTGAAACTTGAATAAAAGACTATGTCAGGACCTTTTGATTTAACAAAGATTTTTTAAAATTAGTAGCCAATATTTTCAGACTGGTGAGACACAAAGTTTTATATACTTCTTGGGAATAAAGAGTAATTTGATAATCTAAATATTCCTGTATAAGTAATATAAATTCCTGTATAAATATTTCTGTGGGAGATATTTGTCCTTTTCTTCTCCAACTTTTTAAAAAAGATTTTATTTATTTATTTAAAAGAGAGAGAGAGCGTGCGCATGAGCAGGGGGAGGGATAGGGAGAGGGAGGAAGAAGCAGGCTCCCCACTGAGCAGGGAGTCCCATGCCGGGCTCCATCCAGGATCCTGGGATCATGACCTGAGCAGAAGGCAGATGCTTAAGCAACTGAGCCACCCAGGTATCCCTTCTCCAACATTTTTCTGTTTTCATTCCTCTCTGTACTCAAGGGGGCTAGAAGCTTAGATACTAGATTTTACAGATTGCTTTGTGGCTTAGATTTTGTCCATGAAGGTATGACAGCCATAAGAGGTGTGCTTCGATCTTCCTCAAAAGAACCCATCGCAAAGAACGTAGTTGACCTATGACTTCCATCTGCCCCACCTGTAGATCCATTATAGGCTCCCACCAAGGCCACACATTCCCTGAGCTGCTACCAGTCATAACTGGTACATGACTGAGTATGACAGGAATACTACAGCCCTTTATGGGACTGTCTCCAAAGTAACCTTTGCTCAAGGATTCCAAATTGGCCTGGATAAGACATTTTCAAAATTGGACTCAAGTTTGAGGCTCTTCCTACTCAACCTTCCTTCTATCCTTCTTTTCTTCCACAGGGGTCAGACCTTCCTTATGGTCTGAAGGCTCACCACAATCTACTCCTTTCCTGAGTAAATGTTGAATGATACAAATCTGCTTCATTCTTTTTGACCTTACATCGGAAACCGGGGATGTACTGTATGGTGACTAACATAATATAATAAAAAATCATTAAAAAATAAATAAATAAATAAAAAAGAAAAAAATAAATAAAAATAAGCTAAAAAAAAAAAAAGATTCAAATTCAGACTCCAATGTAAATGTTTTTCACTTCTAGTCTAATGTTTCTAAAACTGTGGAATGTAACTTAAAAATGTTCTGAAAAAAAAAAAGAAATTCTCATTAGTGTTAACTTTGTAAAGAAATTAATATGAATAAATTTATTAATAATCCCAATGAACAATTATTAAATATTAAATGTAAACAATTATTGCACAAAAAATTTTATATTAGTACTAACAAACAAAAAATCCCAAAGAAATCTAACACTAGAGGTAAGTAATTTACCAAAGTAATTTAGAGTGCATTGTTTTCTTATGCCTCAATTAAGATATATGTTTCTGAATAGTTTTTAGATATGTAAGTAAATACACATCATTTACTATTAACTACACAAAATGGGGGGAAAAAATAAAGTCAGATATGTGGTTACCATATGAGTCATAAATTTTCTATCTTAGAAATATATCCTGGGGAAATTCTGTACATGTAAACCAAAATACGTGTACAATAATGTCCAGAGCACCACTGGCAAAAACAACCAATAACTTGAAAGACCCAAATGTCTGTCAACAGTAAAAGAAATAAACAGATCACAATATATTCATATAGTGGAATCCTATGTCACAGCATTGATGAATCTCTAGAAAAAATCTTCAGGGTAAGCAGCAAATCACACTAAAAAAAAAAAAAATTGCCCATAACAGGATTTCATTTTTACAAAACTAAAACCCACATAAGATTATATTCTATTGTTCAGGGGTAGAAAGTCAGGAGGAAAAGAGAATGGGATGTTTGTGGGAGGAGGGGTTGTAATCAGGGTGAGGCATGAGAGGTGGTGAGGGACTGACATTCTATTTCTTGTCCTGGTTGGTAGTTGCCCAGTTGTTTGCTTTATAATTATTCTTTCATGTGTATATATATGTTTATGCACTATTGTATAAATATGAGATCTCTTAAAAGAGAGAAGAAATATCAGGATTTAGAAGGGTCAACTCCAGGAAAACAACAATTCTATCTGCATGGTTTAAAAGAGAATCACCAACTCAGGGCAGCTCAGTCTCTCACACATCTAAGCTCAGGTCAATACATGTGTGAATACGTAAATGAATGAACATCAAGCTCTAGGACATTTTAATATGTTCATAAATTAAATCAGATGAAAATACACCCTAACACCATCTAGTAATTACTACGTGGAAAAATTATGGGTGTCCCTATTTGTCTTCTTGATTTCTCTGTCACCAAAATTTCTCAAATAAACATGTATTACTCTGACAATTAAATAAAAATAATTAAATGTGTAGTTAAAAGTCCAGAATAAGGTCAGTTTATGTTCTGGCCATTTTTCTTTCTCTGGAAACATTAATCCAATTGTTTTCACAAACAAGATCTTTACAGCACCATGAACTTTATCGAAGTTTATAGTTTTTAGAGTATAGGTCTTTTATCTTCTTTGTTAAGTTTATTCCAAGGTATTTTATTCTTTTTGATGCAGTTGTAAATGGAAATGTTTTCTTAATTTCTCTTCCTGCTACTTCATTATTAGTGTGTAAAAACTCTACCAATTACTGGGTATTAATTTTATATCCTGAAACTTTACTGAATTTATTTATTACTTCTAATAGTTTTTTGGTGGCATCTTTAGGGTTTTCTGTATGTAATATTATGTCATCTGCAAACAGAGACAGCTTAACCACTACCTTATCAATCTGGGTACCTCTTATTTCTTTTTCTTATCTGATTGCTGTGACTAGGACTTCCAGTACTGTGTCGAATAAAAGTGGTGAGAGTGGACATCCTTGCCTTGTTCTTAGGAAAAAATTTATCAGTTTTCACCATTGAGTATGATGCTGGTTGAGAGTTTTTCATTTGGCCTTTATTATGTTGAGGTATATTCCCTTTAAACCCACTTTGTTGAGAGTTTTTATCATGAATGGATGTTGAATTATAAATCAGGGTTCTTAACTTTGGTGTACATAATCAGGTGCAAAGCAGCCCAAGAGAATCTAGTAATATCACAGCTAAATTGGATCAATTTTAACTGTAACTAAACCAGCATTCTGAATATGGCCCCAGTGAGCTACCCCAGCCACCTCGCCAATGTCACTGAGCACCACCAACCTCCTCCATTTTTTCCCTACAGACACAGCAATCTTCTAGCTCCAGAGCATTCTGTTCCTTCATGTCTCAGCACCTTGCACATGCTGTTCCTCCTGCCTGGATGTCCGATCCTCTGCCTATTTAATTCCCACTCCCCATTCAAAGCTCAGCTCAAGTATCTCTTCTCTAGAAAAGACTTCCCTGACCACCCTCCACCCATTTTACAGTTTAGAATACTCTTATCCTGAAAAATGTTTAAGAATACTTTCATAATATTTTAATTAAATATTTGATTATCAGATTTTTTCCCTGACTATACTGTAAGCTTCATAGTACATGGAGCATGTCTATTTTGTTCACTTTTATTTTTATCCAAGTATGGTTGAAACACACGTTACATTAGTTTCGGGTGTACAACACAGTGATTTGATAAGTTTATACATTATGCTGTGCTCCCCACAAGTGTAGCTACCATCTGTCATCATGTAATGCTATTACAATACCATGGGCTATATTCCCTATGCTGTACCATATCTCCAGAACTTGATCTAAAACTCAACCCTCAAAATAGATTAGCAATCTCAATACAGATTAACAGACCCTCCATATAGATTTTGTTTACTGGGTAGTTGGTTGGATAAATGAATAAACAATCAAACCAACAGACAAAAATATTTTTTTGGCAAAAAAAAAAAAAAGTTAAATGACTGCTCTAACATCTAGGATTTGAACTAAAATCATCTGAATTTTTCTTTTCCTTAGAAAAAATTCCACATAACCAAAAGTCCCAAATCAGATGAGTAATGACAATGAGGATACTATATACTCAATCTTAGCTAATGAATTTTTATTTTCTTTTTTGTATATAACTCACCCGTGTGTGTTTCTTTTACACTAAATACAGATCCTTTACCAACCCAAATATCCAATGATGACTCATTTTCTTTAAATTTGGTTTGGACATGATGGGTACAGGAAGAAAAGGCAAGAAAACATATTAGCCTTCTAAGATTAATGACTATATTTTTCTATTACGAACTTGGAGTCCTAAACTGAAATGTTTCCTCTCTGATCCCTAAGATCTGAAGCTGGACCTAATGTAATTGCTTCCAAGGGGGAAATACAGCTTAGGCTTTCTGACTGGCTGTCACAATGCTCTGAGTTAATCACCACCCCCTCCCAAAATGCCCAGCTCAGTACAATCATGAGAATTCTGGACCAAATCTCTGTGGCAGTCTGAGCAATAAACTTATTTATCTGTGTGTGAGGGACTTGTAGTTCCCAAAGTTCAGAATATTTTATTAAGCTGGTGACATTTTCTGATTTTCAGATATCTCATTTTTCAAATCCAAATGCTCTGGATTTCTAGTGTTTCTACATCGTGTTCAGAAAATAGAGTAACAGAATTCTCCATTTGGTTGCTCTTGAGAGCACAATGCTACGACACTGATATTTTCAAGAGTTATTTATTCCATTCTTTCATCTTCTACGTTTACTTGTTTTGTAATGACCTGATCTCCTACCACTGTCTCTCTTACATACTCTACTCTATGAATATCATCCTTCTTGCTATACCTCACTGTCTCCAGGCATGCTCCTACTCGAAAGAATTCATACTTACTGCTGCTTTGCCTGGAACATCTTTCCCCTAGATATTTCTGTGGCTGGCTCCATTGGAAACTTTTTTCCTTACCCAAAGGCCTTATTTAAAATTACAATCCCTCTTGAACACTTCTTATACCTCTTTCGTCTTTTATTTTTTTCATAGCATTTATACAATAAAACTATTTTATTTTTCTTTTTATCTGTTTTCCTACCTCTAGAACAAAATCTCCATAAAGACAAAGATTTTGCCTCTTTTATGTACTGCTATATTCTCAGGCCTTATTACAGGTACTTGGAAATTATTGAGTAAAACAAATTTTCCATCAGAATTACCCAATCTTAATATCCCCATGAAAACTACCAAGATATTCTGGGAGTCTAGGGATACTGGTTCCCAGAAAAGGCTTGCCTTTACCAGGGGAAACAGTAAGAGTCCTGCTAAACATAAAGCCACAGCTGCTGCCTGGTCAACCCCAAAGACCAGCAAGAAAGAAAGGAGTTAATACTTATGTGGTAAATGACGCTGATAACCCTAAGGAAGAGGGTAGCTGCTGTGTATGGGAGGGGGCAGTGCAGAGAAGAGTATGTTGGGCTCTCAGATGATTCACTGGGGCAATTTTTGGCATCCCCATATGCAGTTATAACTATAAATTTTTAAGTACAGTCATAGCATTAAGAACATGATAATCCAGGGCTCAGAACCCTCAGGTATGAGGTCTGGGTAAAACATCAAGCAAGCCTCCCAGATGAGCAGAAGTGCTGGCTGAAGGAAAGGGAAAACTAAAATGGCTATGGGAGTGGGCAGACCATGAGTATCAATAATGACCTTGATACCAACTGCATTAACAAGTCAGGGGGTGGGGTGGGTGGGGAGGCATTATTCTTCCTCAAGTACACTTTCTTGGAAGTTGCAACCAATTGTGACGAATTTGATAAACTTTGCCTGAATGAAGTGAACTTATCTAAGCAGCAAGTGGATCTGAGGGCTTTGAGAAATGGATAGTGGAATATAGATGTTGACACATTACCAAGATTCTTTTTTCATCAGCTATGCACCTTTCCTCCATTTGCTGTGAATGTTAGCTGATTACAGTTCATAGCTCTTCCCATCATTAAAGGTTTACCCTCTGCAAAAGAGGAGCCACTTCCCCAGGAAGCCTATTCCCTCCCACTGGGAATAGACCAACAGCCAAGGACTAGTGGACACAAGGGTAGAAGAGGCTGTTGATCTTATCTCAAGAAGAGGCCAACTCTATGGAGCAATTCATGTTTCAGAGCCCCTCCATAGGATCTGACCGGGCTGTTCTCCAGCTGAGACTCTATTTGTGCTTAGTTTTTATTTCCTGCTCTATCTTGCTGCCCTCGCTCTCCCCCTGAGAGCACTCTTTCCATAAATCACATAAACAAGAATTCCTGACTTGCCTCTGCTTTTAAAGAAACTTACCTAAGACATATGATAATATGCAAATCATCTGAAAGAATGCATCCTAAGCATAGGCCTTAAAAATTCTCACAAATATGATTCCAATGAATTATTAGCTCACAATTTTTTTTTAAATCACAAAACTTTAAAATACATATCATGAGTGTGACTCACCAGGAAGAAAACATAAAAATTTCATAAAATAGAATCATCAAATATAAAATATATATATTATATGAAACATGTATTATATATACAAAATGTACATATAATATGTAACATAACAATTTTAATATATGATATATAATTATATGTTTTAAATATTTATATATTATATATGACATATATACAATATGTATATTATATAAAATGTTTTGTGCTATATATTATATATAATTATATATTTTAAATATTTATATATTATACATGATATATATACAATATGTATATTATATAAAATGTTTTGTGTATATATTATATATTGCATATACAACATATACAAAATATACATAATACATATTAAATAGTAATTATATATAATATTTGAGGACCTATATAATATATACAAAACATATATATCACAAATGTATAAAAAGATGAAATACAAACGAGAGCAAAAATATATCAGTATCAAAAGCCAATTCACAAAAAAAAATTGTGAATAGATTATAATAGATGAAATTAAAATTCAATATATGGATAAAAGGGCAGATTAGACCGAAGAGAACACAGAACTAGTGTGGTAGGAAGATGTAAAAAAAAAACTCAGAATTCACTGAGAGACTTGAAGGTAGAAAATATACAGGTTGAAACACACAGAGGACACTGTGAGAAAGCTTACATCCACATAACCAGAGCTCTAGATAGTAAAGATAAAGGGGTAGAAGAAATATTTGATGAAATAATGCCTGAAATTTTTTCAAAGTTCATGAAAGACACCAATCCATAGATTCAGGAAGTCAACTAAACCACAAATAGTATAAAAAGAAATTCACTGCTAGCTATATATCATGGTTGTACGGAGCAAGACGGCCTAAATTTGAATCCTGCCTCCTCATTACTAACTAGCCAATCAAGGACAAATTATTTAACCTTTCTTTGCTAGAGTTTCTGATCTGTAAAGCAGGTTTAATGATAGTACATACTTCAGAGATCGTTATGAAGATTAAATGAGCTGGTATCTGTAAACCTCTTAGAATAGTGCCTTTGAATTTTTAATATTCAGCTTTATTACCTTGAATGCTTATACAAGGTGCTCTGAATCAGACATTTCTTATGATTATCTCATAATAAATAAGTACATCGGCCTGCTTTGCCCTACACCTTACTCATGATGAAAGCCAGGTCATATGTTCTATCTAAGTAGCTGAAAACTCTACGGGTGAGTAACAGAGTAGAATGAGTTTGTTTGCTGGTTTTTCTCCTCTTGCATACAGGAGGGATAGTCATCTCCTCCCAACCTGAAAGGAAAAAAAGTATTTTGCTGCTTTGAGATAGGTTAGAAAGGATCCTAGGTTCTCACTCTAATCTTTCGAGATGTAAATACATCTTTCTAAGGGCCAAATAAACCCCAGCTGTCTCCAAAATCGGAGTCTCACACCTAGCAAGGTGGTGCTGCAATCTTTCTGGCACTTGAGAGCTTAACCTGGGGACCTAATCCAAGCCGTAACATTTAGCTCACTTGAGGAGATAAGAGGAGTTTTATTATCCTTTGCAATCAAAGCAATTAACTACACAAATGACTAGAGGTACAAAAAGTCTCCGGAGGCTAGGGCTTTTTGGAGCACTGAGAACATATCCCAGGATGTTTCACCCCCCCGCAAATACCTGGCAGACGCTGAATTTAAGTGCTTGTTATATAAATAAAAATAAACACAATTGATGAAATCATAAAGATAAGAGCAAAAAGTAATGACATACAAGAAGAGACATAAGTGAGAGGATCAACAAATGCAAAAGCTGGTTCTAAGAAAACTAAGAAAATCGACCGATTCTGGTGAGACTAATCAAGGAAAGTGGTCAGACACACTGAGCACCAGTCACCCAGAAAGAGGGGAGATATCTACACATACAGCAGGATTACAAATATGGTAAGAAAATACCTCAAACTACTTTATTGGTACTACCACTTTGGAAAACCATTTGGCGTTATCTGGTAAGACTGAAGCTAGGCATGCCCTGAGACTGAGCGATTTTGCTCCTGGAGGAATGTGTTCTCAACGAACTCTTGCACACGTGCACCAGGGGGAAAGTGCAAGAATATTTATAGAAGCATCATTCATAATGGCAGGAACATAGAATACCAAGTGTTCACGTACAAGAATATAAATATATTAACTGTAGTGACTTCATACAATAAAATGTGGAGTAACAGTAAAAATGAATAAACCATAGCTACATGCCATCAACCCTACTGAACGCCACGAGTACTTGTCGGGCAAAGCAGCAAATTACAGAAAAATACAGTATAATACTATTATGAACATTCAATAACAGTCAAAATTAAGGAATATGCCACTTGGGGATATATAAATACATAGTGAAATTAGAAATAAATGCCAAAGAATTATAATCACAAAATTTAAGAGTAGTGATTGTCTGGGGAAAGAGACAAAGGAATGAAATCAGAGGGGCAGACATGCCCAGTTTCCAGAGTATTAAAATGTTACATTTCTAAATTGGGTGGTGAGTACGAACCGCATATTCATTTTATGACATGACTTCCATATACATTATACTTATTATTTTAAAGGTAAAATAGTTTAAACAAAAGGGGCATTTTGCATGGATCGTATCACTTGGCTTTGGAGCTGAGAAAGTATCTTTACCATGAACCCCTTGCTTCACCAGAGTGACACCCACCATTCCTATAAAGCGCCTCACTTCTCTCAGTTCTTTTATAGGCTGGGAAAGGGCACTGGGGTGACCACCCATCAGAGAGGGATGCTATGTCTTCTCTTGTTAAGTCCAAGTAATTTGCAAGTCTTATTAAAAGGTGAGTATTTAACAGTACTCTGTCCTTAGATTTGGTCCACTGTTGCCAATTTGGAGGCATGGGAAATAATGTCCTCCTTGACATCTTTTTATTTTTCTACTAATAACAATTATCAAAGAAGATTTGTGGATCAGTATGCTGTATTAAAGAAAAGAAGAACATTCTAAAATAGACCTATGATATAATTAATATTATATGTATACACAGGCAAACACACACTGCAGGGTGAAAACAGGATTATGAAATATGAAGGGCCTCTTCTTAAAACTCTGTTATTTTGAAAGATGTCTCTTTTTGGTTTTAAACACAGGGGGAAAAAATTTTGCCTCAGAGGTATCACTCCTTCACACCACTCTTCCCTCTCCCTGGTGTTAATGTTCCATGTAATGCTAATTAAATGCACATGTGTAACTAATTTAAGTGTTACAAAATTCAAGGCACTCTGAACTCCCTCTTCCCCCAAAAAATAAAATTTAAAAGTTGCTCATCTCTAGACTTTACAGAGGACTGAAAATTGAATTGTAAAACCCTATTTCACAGAAAAATCTAAATTGACTATTCAGGTTATGAATACTAGGTTATGGTAGGAATAGCTCAGAAATAGCCCCATTTCAATTCATTTGGAAAAGGTAGTTATTCATTATACTGAGTCTTCGGCTCAGGAAAGAGAACAGAAAGGGCTGTACTGTCAGGCTTAACACATATGTATAAAACTAATATTCTCACTCTGTTCTGAATTGAGCCTGCTGAATATCACATTAGGGATAGAGTCCAAAAGGTGGTCAAAGAGGTACTCTGGCATGAAGAAATACGATCCACAAAAAGCATGAAGGGGAAATTTACATAGGTACATATTATTAAGACACAGATCATTAAAGATGCCTTCATTCCCAGGATGACTGCAATTTGAAACTCATGTTTATTACATGTCAACCAAACATTTTAGCATCAATATCTTAAAAATGGAAGTGACGGGGAAAGGCAGAGTCACAGTTCCATACTCTTTGAACACTATTTGCAGAAATGGCGGTAATCCTGGAAACAATCATGCTTCCCCCATCAAATCCGAATTAAGGATAACTCTCTCTGCATTTTTACTTACAGAGAATTACCACGGGGGAACCCATACCTAGTAAAACTAACAGACCAGTGAAGATAGAACATGATAGTCTGTGTTAAAGAGGTCACTTTCCATGGAGAGCTGAGCGGAAAAAAAAAAACAGAAGAGCTTACCTTTATGATGGTTTGCACTGGATACAACTTTCCCCCACAAGGTTACGATAAATATTATTATTAGCAGCTTTCCTTTTGTTGCTTTCTGTAAGTATCTCTTACTCATCCTGGAAATAAAATAAAAAAAATAAAAATCCTAAGTATATGAAATCACTGCTTTTCCATTTTAACTGTGATACATTTAGAGCTTTCATGACACCCGAACACCTGAAAATGGCATTTATTGTATTTGAAATGCTGTTCACTGTATAAATTCCAAAGAGGAAAAAACAGAAGTATTCCAAACAAAGTGCCTTGATACTATGCAAGAGATAAGAGAGGCCCTACCTCAGTCAGTCTTCATTCACTTAACAATAGCCTCAATCAACTGGGAAACATTACCATTTTTCTCCATATAAATATAGATTTAACTTATTCACAAAATCCAAGGCACAGTTGTTTGAATAATCTTTAAATAAGTGACTTATCTTACTCTTTTTTTCTAGAAGATTCCTTCTTCAATGCCAAGTCAAACGGTCAGAGTAAACAGTTTAGATAAAATGTGTTAAATGAATTCCTGTCCAGAATAAACTTATTTCAAATCTATTATTCCTAATGTGCTTTAAAAAAAAAAAAAAGCCACGTGGAACAAATGCTTCTTACAATGCCACTAGTAGAGACACACAGATGTTTTAATATTGTCGGAATCCTCTGTTCTGTACTGTATCAGAAGTAGGAGAAAAATGGAAAAACAGAATGAAAAATAGCAGGTGAACATTTTCAAGTTGAATACGCAACTTGAAAAATACAGGAAAGCAAAGCAATGTTCTAATATAATAATAGCTACCTATAATAAATAAACAAATTAATTAATTAAATTCTGGGTTTGAATTTTTACTCTAATTCTAAATTCTTTATATATTAGCTGCTACATTGCTAAGGGGTCAGTGAAACTAATATAAAATATAATTCATCGGTATCTATTTATGAGGTTCATAAAATACATGTGCATCACTTCGTGCCTTCTCAGACTCCAATCCTACGCTGCCCTCCACCGTTGTTTGACCTAGAGATCCTTGCCTTGGTTCTAGGGCGGGTTCAGGAGGTCACTTTCGGACCTAGTCTGATTCCTCTTCCTCTTGAATTCTCTAAATTGCCTTTCTCCTCACACTGTTATGTCCAAAATTCCATCTCTAAAAATATGATTCAGGGGTAGCAATGATGGCTGTAATTTGTATAATTCTGAAGAGGAGTCTTTCATACGGATAAATGCATTAAAATGAATTACATATTTTAGCATAGATATATGCAAACTTTCCTTGGCCTGGAGAAGCTGTGTGCACCAGTTCAGATGTCGAGGAGGCATTGTTGCATGATAAGAACATGACTAACTCCTGAGTCTGACTGTTTGGATATGAGTCCAGGCTCCACTGACGTCTGGATCTCCTACTTCAGTTTCTTCTACTCTAATGGATAATGCATGTGAAATGCCTGATCTATTGGTTGGCATGTGTGAGGGCTCAATGACTATGAGATCAGAGAACATTCCAGTCGTTTGGATGTTCCTTTGGTCCTTGAGGGGCATGAGAGGTCAGTCCCATTCATGATACGGTTGAAGGGAGTTTCAGTCACACCAACAGCAACCAAGTCTTCCATGGACTTTAGTCTTATTACATGTCAAGATAATATACAAAGGGGTAAGTGTTTGACCTTTTCGATTAGACTATTTGGTTTAAAATCTAGTTTCCTGCCTACTGAATATATTACTTTGGACAAATTACTTCATAACTTACAGTATTTTTGTTGTCACCAAAATGAAGTTAATAATAAATATCTACACCTGATAGTGTTGTCAGTATGAAGACTGAGATAGTCCATTTAAAGAGTTTAACACTATGCACAGAAGATGACAAGCACTCAATAAATGTTAACCATTACCACAATCATTACTTGGTTAGTCCAGCATTTCCCTTGGAGCATTCTGTGAGTCATCAATTCCACAACATGTTAATACGGTATTAGTGGACAACATGGGGTGGGGGAACAAATATATTTGTGTAACTCTAGCTTCCACAGACATAACCAGATCCTCTTCTAACAAGAGGTATATTTGAGTGTACAGATTTTCCAGACACCTTTCTCCACCAAGTAACACAGATGATACTAGTGTTCTTGGGAAGCCTCTGAGGGCTTTGTATTCTCTCTCAGAAAACCAAATACCCATTTTACATCACCCGTTATGTAGCCTTTGTTAACTCTCAGCACTTTTACTACTAGTTTTGTTCTGAGATTCTACTTTCTCTAACATTTTTTTAGCCATCTTGCCCCCCCCCCACATTCGATCCCTTATTGTACTCCGTATCATGTAGCAGAGTGAACAGTTTAGCAAAACTCATCTGACAAGAAGAGCTGTTTAGCATAATTCTTGATAATAGCTTTGCCATAGCAAATGGCCTCTGCTACAAGGTCAATGACCCATTGTATTTTCCATAGCACTGTGCACCCACCAAATGGGATGACAGAACTGACAGCTGGTCAAACTGATAACTAGACATCTGGAAATGGAAACACCCACAAAGTCACCAGGCTGTCAGACTAAGAAAGGAAGGGGAATACAGTTCAACATGTGGAAATGTGTAAAGACCTCTGCCTTTCTCCCTCTCAGCCCTCCCCCAACCCCTCCAGTCAATTACCACCTTCTGTCAGCACTACTTCCTGAATATCTCTTAAACATACAAACTTATTTTCATCCCTATTGCAATACTGCAGTTCAGACCACCAAAATTTCTCATGGGCCACAGCCTCTTAGCTGGACTTCTTACAGCCAATATAGTCAGCCTCTGGAACTGAAGACAATGTCTGCGTCTGCCTTTTTTCATGAATACATATATGTAGTATTGAGTACTCAGTAAGTGCCTAATACTGTTGACTGAATGGGATACAGTGCAGCCAAATATGTAACTATGGTCATGAGACACCCTTTATATGATTAAAATCTTCACAAGACTCCCCTCCATATTAAGAAAAGACCCTTAACCCTCAGCAAGATATATGAAAAAAAAAAAACAAAACCCTGAATCAAAGTTAAACATTTTTGAGACTATCTCAAATCTTATTTTCTGCCTTTCCTCCCCATCTCCCTCTCCACACATACTCATAGTTAATATTTTAACTTCAATACATTTCCTCAATGTCCTCCAGCTAAATTTCATTTCCACGTCACTTGAAACATATCAGCCATCCACTCCATCCCCCAGTTCACTCTCATTAATGCTAACTTCTGTTCACTGTTTAGGGTTCAGGTTAGAAGTCCTTCTAACTGGTTCAGGACCAGTTTGAGCACCCTTCTTTATGCACGCCAGCCACTTGCCACACTACTATGATTTCCATTTACTTATCTCCATTCCTCACGGTCATCGAAGATTCCTGAAGAGGGACTGTGCTCCACACATTTGTGAATATCTAGGGCCTGACCCAAGGGGCAGCTTAGTAGCTGGAAAAGGATTCTTTGCTAATTGCTGGTGGTACCTTAGAGCCAAATATGTTGTGTAGTTGTCAACATAAGGAGGAAGCAAGTATGTTTCATTTCTTTAGGATAAAATTAGGAAAGGACAAACAAAAAGAAGAGTGTGAGAGATAGGTAGAGTAGGGGGAGACCAGAAAGGGCACACCAGGAAAGAAGAAAAAGGGAAGAATCCAATCTGGAATATGTTTTATTCTGATTTTTAAATGACAATAAAGTTCAAGCAAACTGAAATGTAATGGAGTGAAGGAGGGCTTTCAACAAAGGCACATTATCAAAAAGAAGAAAAACTCGATGGTCCATTTCTTCTTGACCTTTCAAGAGAGCACAGAGGAGGGGGCATTATTCACTTCTCATTCGGTGTGTAACCACCAGATTCCAGTTTAAACATGTCTACCACAGTCCAGGGCCAAACGCACTATCGGAATTGTCCCATTCATCTGTAAAAATGCCAAAATGTAGGTGACTTTTTTAACAGCAAAACCTGAGGGAAGAAGAAACAGGAAACTGAAGGATAAATACACACAGCGGACGAAACCTTGAAATTGCTCCTCAAGCGGCCGCAGCTTGCCAGGAGCCCAAGGCAAACAGGATAATTGAGCAATGGTAACCTTGGCGGTGAAGGGTGTTGAAAAGTTGTCAAAGTAGAAGACTGATCATTAAACCTTGGGACTTTCTCCCCTTCCTTTCTTTTGTATGACATGTTTCAGTTACATTCTCTGAGATGTAGTCTTTTGAATGATGGTGAAACCCGCCTCCCCACCCATGTGAAAAGTACATTTAATTGTAAATTAGCAAGAACTGAAAAACTATTATGCTAGTAGATAAATCATTTCCCCATAAAAACAGAAAGTAAGTTTAGCTCATCTAAAGAGGAGAAGATGGGAGGAAAGGAGGGTGATGGGGGGAAGCCTTATATACAAAGGAGCTAAAAGCTGGGACCTAGAATCCAAGCACCCCTGAGGAACATCCTTGAGGGTAAAACACTGACGTGGAAATAAAGGCCACATAAGACAATATATATAAAAGTCTTTTTAAGACTCTTTACGTTGATCTAATATTTATACCAACCCAGTGTTGGCATGGGTTTTAAGAGCGCAATCTAGTATGAGAATTTACCCTTGCAGTGGAATGCTGCAATTGATAACACAATTTTCTCCTCACAGGGACCAGAATGATGTTATAAAATTTAAATCAGATTCTATTACTCTACCCAACTCCTTGCTTTAAATCCCAGAATTTACTTACCTATTGAAACAAGAGTAAAATCTAAATTTCTTACTGGAAAGAAAGCCCAACATCGTCTCCCCCCTTGGCCTCTCTGACCTCACCTCACATTCCTGTTCCCTTCCTTCCCTACACTGCAGCCACACTGGCCTTCGCTCTGTCCCTTTGTGGGGGGAGGTCATCGAGAGGACATGACTGGTCATTGACTCATGAGCTGGATACAAGCAGTCAGAGGCTCCTTGCCCCCGCCCCCCACCCCTGCCCCCGCCCCCATCCTTGGAATGTTCATTTATATGTACGATGTATATGCTGGAAGCTGTTTCAAGGACATACTCCAGAGAGTGTAAGGTGTTCTTGAGACCATCTGGAATGGTATAGGTGATGGAACACTAATGAGGATTCTCTATATACTTTTAAGAGCCTGGTGGGTGGGTGTAGAGATCTACTCTGCTTGTGGCCACCCAAGACAAGTCTCCTATGCAAGTTTCCCTGTTTGTTAAACCTGCCACCTGCCAATCTGGAAGGGCCTGTCCCTTTCTTCCCTTTCTCCTTGCCCTCCATGCATAGAGCCAGTGGTAGATTTCACCCAGGCAACTTCTGAGGGTGCAAACCAACACCCTCGTGCCAAGCTTGTTCCACACCTTACACTACCCACTAGCTCTGCCTTAGAGTCTCCTCTTTGCACAGCGAGCTTCTGTTTATGATCGCCTCCACAGGGTGCCTCCTGACCGGCCTGCCCTCCGGAGTCTGGAGAAACCCACCCCAAAGTTTCTCTTGCTCCCACTAGCCTGTAGAATTTGCTCCATTTATTGTAATCTGAAGTTATCTTATTCACTTATTTATACATGTTTAGTGTTTATTTTCTTCTTTTTCCCATTAAAATGTAATTTCCATGAGGGCAGGTCCTATCTATTAATCACTGCTCCAGCACAAAGAAGACTTGCAACATAAAACATCAATACATATTCAATGAAGGAAGGAGTGTATGGATTTTATAATCAGAGCAAAAGAAATGAATCCTTCTAATGAAGAACTTTCATTACTTCTTGTGAGTTAAACAATTAAATTTCTATTATATTCAGCAGCTAGGAACGCCGATGGCAAAAACAGTGTACATAGCAGTGGAATGAGAGGAGATGAAGAAAGAAGGAGACTGAGTGGGAGACAAGGAAAGGGAAACAGAGACCAGATTGCTCTCTTAAGAAACATGCAGAGAAGAGAAGTAAGATGGAGTGGTAGCCAGAGAGATTTGAACAAGGCAATGGGAAGGAGTGAGAAGAAAGAGAAAAGGTAAAGATACCAAAGTGAGGGTAGAGTAGGAAGTAAAGTTTTTGTACACTTTCATGTTCTCCAAGTATAATTTATCATTATAATATTGTTATCAGAGTGTTGGTATTTTTATTTATTATTACTTTTAATTTCCTTATTTTATACAGAAACAAATGTGCCTTCCAAAACTAAATTATTCTTTATTTGCTGATAGATGATTAGAAAAACCTTACTAAATAGGACATCTAAGGCCACAAATTTCACAGCATTGTTGGTTTTATCCAAAAATCATGCCAAACCTGACTAGCACCTTATGACAAATACTATGACTCTATCTATCATATCCAAGTTATTTACTGAAATAGCAAATTATATTTAGGGTGGACAGTAATACCAACATTGAGATTAAAGATTAAAGTATTTTGCATATATGAGAATGTATAGTAACGAATTTAAGAGACAATTGTGTATGTCTATCAATAATCCTACACTATGTGTTATATCATCCAGAAGCTGGGGTGGTTGATTCTAGACATTTTCATTATTCCTATTTACTTGTTTTCATTTTTCGTCTTATATCCTGCATCATCACAGTATGGTACTTATGCCACGCTTACCAAGCACGTTTAAATTAAAATCTCCCTGCGGACGCAACTAGAATCTGGACTTCGCATCTTGTAAAGTATGATCACAAGTTTAGTGAGTTGCACTTTCATATGCCAGTCATATGGTGAGCTTCTTTTTCCTTAGTTAACTTCAAAACAAAGATTTTGGAATCTTAATCAGTTTCTCAACTCTTTCTGATTTAAAACAATTGCTTTAAAATTTTCATTTTATTGGATACATCGATGCTTCATGATGAATCTACATTTGGGATTTGATCCACTTAAGTCAACCCTGGAGATTTAGCCAAAAAAAGCTCCAGTGGTTTCCAACTAAGGCTTGCCTGGTAGCAAATACAAGCTTCATTTAAGAACAACAACGGCCTTCTTCCTTCACCCAAATTTTACATTTCCATTCATTTTGCCGCAATACTGCAATTTTGGTGGGTATAAAAACCCAGGAATCACTTCTGCTTTATGCCTAGCAATGTAAAGCCAAAGTGTTTATTTTTTCCAAATACTTTTGCCAACTATAGGCCATAATGATAGGAAACAGAAATACATTATCATTTAAATAACTAGGTTCCAAGCTCTAATATCTCAAACAGACAAATACCCCAGTCTCAGGTGCTGAATCACCTGAGATTCCTCAGAGCACCAGAAAGACACCTGCACTGCTTTGTGTCTGTTACTACAACAGAATTACTTACTCTCCTTTTCTATCTATAAAATGGGAATGTCACTATTTTCTCAAGCAGCAACATTACTGTAATAAACAAGAAATCATGTAAGTTTGAACTTAATAAGAGATATATGATAAATCAGAGGTGTTACTATTTCTTCTACTGTCCTTCCCTCAGAGCATGGGCTTAGAAGTCAACAATGCCTGCCTGAGTGGGATACTGGCTCTACCACACAACTTGATAAATCCACTTATCTGTTAACAACTCTGACTCTCAAAGCCCACATGCGGAAGGCATGGATACTATGTTTTAAGAAATAAAAACAATGTATATAAAGCGTCTTCCACAAACCAGAATAGAGAACACAGGGAAACTGTAGCTATTATATTATTAATATTTGAGCATAGCTTCCTGGCTAGGAGTGAGTGGAAAATTAAAAAAGTCTTTGAGCAACAAATAAAAGAGCTCATGTGTTTTAATCATAGGTGAGAAGTGAACCTACTTTTAGGAATTTAAAGTCTACCGAATTAAAAGGTGAGAATATTAAGCAGCAGGCTAAAAATGGAGGTAGAGCTAATGAACAGAGTTTTCAGATAGTTCTACAAAATGAATAGTGATATAGGGATAATAGAGAATAGGTATCAAATCTGTAAATACACAGCATTCTTGGATCATTAGGTGTAAGGACAAATACTCCTCAAATGCTTGCAGAGATAAATAGAGCATAGCATGCTAACTGAAGTTACTAGTATTACTGTATATATTTTTACAGCTTTAAAAATACTGGCTTAAAATATATTGGCTTAATGTATCATTAAATCCTCACAATACCTCTTTGAACTAAGCTCTGCATGCTTTAATATCCCCAGATTACACATTAGAATCTGAAAGAGTAATTCGAAGGCAAGACCTAAGTGGCAATGGAGTCTTGAATCCAGATCTGTCCACTGGCTCAGACCTCATTGAGACAGTGGATGAACAATGCTCCACACTCTTGTAATGGGTCCCAAAAGTACATGGTGCATTTCAGGCAGGTGTGCACTGAAAAAGGCTAAAATGAAGTGCTAGCTCTTGGTTATCTGGAATTTTTTTTTTTAATTACCTAGGGCCATGATACCAGATAAAGGAGAAACTATTATATCTCATTACTGTGGGCTATAAATAAAATGACCAATCTTTACATGGAACACCTTTTATCATTTATACACACTGCATAGTCTGATGAAAGGTAAGTTAACGCTTCCAGAATTAAGTGTCCAATGTCTACCAGACACCAGTCTATTGAGATTAGACCTAATGGAATTGTTACATCAGGAATGGCAACTTTAGTTACACTTGTCAGATAAAATACAGAATGCCAATTTAAATTAGAATGTATCTTTTTTTTTTACAGGTTGAAATATTAATGATATACAAAAATACTGCACATATTTAATGTATACAATTTGATGCATTTGGACAGTATCACCATAATCTAAGTATACACACATCCATCACCCCCAAAATTTTCCTTGTGTCCCTCTGCTGGGTGTGTGTGTGTGTCTGTGTGTCTGTGTTAAGAATATTTAACATGAGATCCACCGTCTTGACAAATAAAGTGCACAACACCGTATCTAACTACATGCACTATGTCGTACGGCAGATCTCTAGATCTTATTTGTCTTCTCTAACTGTAACTTTATAATCACTGAACAACTCCCCCCTTTCCTCCTCCCCCTGTCCCCTGGCAACCAATATTCTACTTTCTGCTTCTATAAATTTGACCATTTTAGATACCTCATATAAATAGAATGTAATTTTTGTCTTTGTGTGACTTATTTAACTTAGAATGCCTTTCAGGCCCATCCATGTTGTTGCAAATGGCAAGATTTCCTTCTTTCCTACGGTTGAATAATATTCCACTGCATGTGTATACCACATTTGCTTTATCCATTCACCGGCCATATTTGTGTAGTTTTCACATTGTGGCTATTGTGAATAGGTCTGTAATGAACATGGGAGTATGGATACCTCTTTTGATCCTGATCTCAATTGTTTTGGATATATTTCCAGAAGTGCCGAATCTTTTGGTAGTTCTACTTTTAACTTTTTGAGGGACTTCCATAATGTTTTCTGTCATGGTTGCATTATTTTACATTCCCACCAACAGTATACAAGGTTTCCAATTTCTCCACATCCTCCCCAACACATATTATTATTAGTAGTAGTATTTTACATTCCCACCAACAGTATACAAGGGTTCCAATTTCTCCACATCCTCCCCAACACTTTTATTATTATTATTATTATTATTATTATTATTATTATTATTATTATTAGTTGTTGTTGTTGTTGTTGTTTTTAATAGCCATCCTAACATATGGGAGGTGATATCTCATAGTGGTTTTGATTTGCATTTCCCTGATGATGAATGATGTTGAGTACCATTTCATGTATCTATTGGCCATTTGTATGTCTTCTTTGGAAAAATATCTATTGAGATCCTCTACCCATTTTTTAATCTTTTTTTTTTTTTCTTTTCTGCTAATGGTTGTAGAAGTTCTGTATATATTTTGGAAATTAGCCCCCAATCAGTTTTATCTGAAATTCACATTTCACTGGGTGTCCTATAATGTTAGTTGTCAAAATTGCTGACTCTACCCTAGTTTTCAAATATATTAAGCAAGAAACTAACATTGACTTCTAAGTGGAAACATTCTTGTCTAAAGAAAAAATAAGCTTAGAATTTTAGAGGACAGTAGACACTAAAATAACGAAAATTTATTTGTTTTTTGACTATTTTCTGCATACAGACTCAAGAAGAGATGACTAAAAACTATTTCTTCAATTTGGCTGCAGTTCTGCTAGCCAATTTTGAAGATTCTGAATTGTTTATGTGGTTAAAAATATAGCATATTTAGTATAGTATGGCAATTAAGAGCATGTTTAAAGTCAGACATGGATGTCAAGACTTGGCTACCTACCAGCTGTTAGAGACATGCTGTTTAATTTCACAAAGCCTCTATTTCCTCTTCTATAATATGTGGATAATAATAATAACTGCCTCAAAGAGCTGTTGGGAAGGTAAATGGGTTCATTTATGTAAAGCATTAAGCAGATCCTGACACATAGTAAGCAATCTATAAATGTTTGCTATAATATAGTAGTCATTTAAAATTCTTCTTAACTCTTCGTTAAATAAGAAAAACCCAGTTGACTGATCTCCATATCTGGCTGATAAGTACCACAAGGCATGAAGAGGCCAGAACTAAAGATGTGTGCTTCCTTTTTACATGTCCTATTGAGGCATTTACTCCTTTCTCAGTGGCTTTAGACAGTTTGAGGGTAGTGTGTCCATCAAACTTAAATTTCATAGGTCTTTGCACTTCACCATATTAACCTTAAGTGACATTCTTTCTCTGCATTTCTGTTCATATTCAGTGGTCCTATCCTTACCATTTGTTTACGGATTTTTTTTAATTATGAACTATTGCTTCTGGGATCCAAATCTATTCTTCCTAAATTAAAAATATACAAAAGGCAGTGTGTTTATATGGTATGATCAAAGTGAGATTTCATACTCAACCACCTGTAACAAGCAATATACGACGTCAAACAGTAAACCACAAGCAACTTTGAGTGTAATCGAGCTAAAACTTAAAATGTACTAAAGCCATTTAATTGTAAATAAGCCTCGCTTATACCATGTAATATAAAATGTATGTGGACCACCAAATGATGACACACTGATGATGTTTATGAAAGAAGAGGGCTGGGTAATTGAAATCTAGACAACACAAAGCTTCATTTCATATCCAATCTCTTCTCCTGTAAAAACATCAGGCAAAAATGTCAACGACCAGGACAGTTTGGATTTGCCTCCCCCGCCATATTAGAGCGATGACGCTACGCCACACGATGGCCAGGAACAGGTTGTAGGGGCAGGTAGTATGTAGACAACTCACAAAGCACCCCCCTGCACGATATAGAGATGGCTACATTTCCTAATTGTTGGGTAGAGTATCACTAACTAGACTAAGAAAGAAAACTTCCCATCATATGTGGCTAAATCACAAGGCTACCATTTAATTCTGTGGGCGTGGATAGTAAAAACAGAGCCAGCCCTGCACATACATCTAAGGTCCACATACAGGGCTCAAAATAAAATATTTCCTTTCCTTATTTAATAAAACTTGTAAAATTAATAAATAATTTATGGTCGTGAAATCAGTTCTAACTTTTTGTCTACTCTTAGCCCTGGAACTACTTAAGAACTTTTTTCCTTGTACTCTAGTGGACTTGTTCTCTTGGGAAATGAGGCCACAGAAGAAATCTATTCCACCTCAGCTCCTTCTCCCTTATGCTGGCCAAGGAGTGAAAGAATGAGAAAAATGAAAAGAAATTAATCTTGACGGTTTTTAAAAAAGATTTCATTTATTTATTTATTTGTCAGAGAGAGAGAGAAAGAGAGAGGGAGCACAGCAGGCAGAGGGAGAAGCAGGCTCCCCACTGAGCAAGGACTCTGAGATCATGACCTGAGCTGAAGGCAGACACTTAACTGACTGAGCCACCAGGCATCCCAAGGGTTTCTTGTTAGGATGAAGTTTGTGGTATAAGAAGGACACGTATTCTCACATTCAGAAGAATAACACACTTTTACCAAAAAGCCATTACAACACAGACCTTCCGCACAACATAGAACCTTCTGTGAGGTAAGTGAACTGAAAGGCTAAAGTTGTATCAGTGAAGGTCTCTCCTCATATAACCATCCCTGCAAGAGCACCAATATTAACACATTTCAACATTATAATCAAAAGTTATAAAAGCAAACGAACCATGAAAGAAGTAACAGCTATGTGTTGAAAAGCATGCCACTCTACATCCTCAACAGAAACCAATAGAAAGAGGTCCGAGAAAAGGCTGTCCAATCAAGAGTTCACCAGAGTCCACACTTTGCTCTAAGAATAATTCTTTAGCCAAGATTGTCGGACAACCATGTATATTAACTCCAAGCACATCAACCTCACGATGTATGATGAAAAAGGTGGTGAGCCTGGGATGCATGCATTTTTCTAACTGCATTTTATATACACCCCTTGTTTGTGTTCGATATTTACGTATAACTTCATATATCTTAATGAGCTCCTTCTGAGGGAAGAGCAGAACATTATCAGATTTTAATATAGCAAAGTACTATGCTCAGCTTTCAGTTAATAGCTTAAACAGCTGTGAACTCAACTGATTAAGAAGCAAAGCAGCAACCACCGTGTTCTATAAACCTCTGTCTACACAGTAAGCTCTATAATGTATTGCTTTCTGGTTTGTTCTTTCTGCAACAAGATTTCAGCCCCTTCTTAAGTCTTATGTTTTTAATCTTCCCAATATCTGGGACTTCCTTTTCTGAATAACATCAATCGTTTAACATGCACTAACTCTACTTTATCTGACATCAACTGTTTCTATCTCTCCCTGATGTTTTCCTTATGGATGAATTTGGTTTTCTCAGTCGCAGAGCAGGTATGTTTCCAGCAGGGTGCAATCACACTGCAAAGCCAAGTCAGGGGTTAAATGTTCATCTTGAGAAATTCTCCCAACAGTAAGACTTATTAGATTGTCAAATTATGTCTCAAGGTGGTGGTAGAGCCTATTACCTGAATCTATTTTCAAAAACTGCTCCAAATACACTGAGTAAAGTCCTACATTAGGGGAGTAAGACTGGTCTGAATTACAGCCGTTGCCATTTTATACTTGCTGAAAACTACTGACCTAACTTCCTTCCAATTTACATACCCTCACTTCATTTTTGGGAACGAGAATTTAAGACACATCAGATAGAATATTACACAAACCAAATGTGCTAGATACCACTATGATTTTACAATTTAACCGATAATCCCTAAACCAACACTCTTCTCGCCACATACAATGGATATTAAAGTGCTTTGAAAAGTATTCTGTAAATTAGACCCCAAACCAAATCATGTTAAAATAGGTAATACTGTCGAAGTATGAACACTGTGGTGTATGTGTTCAGTGGACGATTATCTGTCCTTAAAAAGGAATGGAATTCTGATACATACTAGATACATACTACAATATGGATGAACCTTGAAAACATGCTAAGTAGAATAAGCCAGACACCGAGGTACAAATATTATTCCAATAATGTGAGATATCTAGAATAGGCAAAATCATAAAAAGAGAAATAAAAGAGAGGTTTCCAGGGTCTGAGGTAGGGGGAGAAATAGAGAATTATTGTTTAATGGATATAGAGTTTCTGTTTGGGATAATGAAAAAGTTCTAGAAATGGATAATGGTCATAGTTGTACAACGTTGTGAATGTACTTAATTCTACTGAATTGTATACTTAAAATGATGAAAATTAATAAAAATTATGTTATGTGTGTCTTATAGTAAAAATTAAGTAAAAAGGTAATATAGCAAGAGTCATAATGGGAATAGTTCTCCTCATCAGCTCTAGCACATATCTACATTTACTTTCTTCATGGCACTTCACAGTATTTGAAATCATAATGTTCATCTATTTACTTTTTATTTTCCCTCTCTCTCCCTCCCAGAACACAAACTCTACAAGAGCAAGAATCTAGGCTTTCTATTTCACTACTTTATCCCCAGCACTTATGATGCTTCTGGTCACAGAGTTGGTATAGAATAAGGATTTATGGCATAAATAAATTAATAAATGGAAGAAATACTATAAATGTCCTTTTAATTTTGAGTTTGGTTATCCTACATGATCATGCACTTTTTCTTATGTCTGATAACATTTAATACCTCTATCCCTTGTAGGCAGTAGGATACTTTCAATTGTTATTTTAACTTGTGTGTAAGTCCCGTCTCTAACTAGATTCCGAATTTTGAGAAACCATATGTTAGCTCTGCTTCCCCATAAAATATCTCACCCTTGCATAGTGCCATATGGTGTACTAAGAACTTTCACATCCATGATCACATTTGATACACATGACCATGAGGCTGGCAGAAATAATTACCTGGCAGAGATGAGGAAACAAACTCAGAGAAGTTAAATGACTTGTTCAAGGTCAAAGTTAGTAAGTGGCAGAGCCAAAACTGAAAACCAGGTCTTCTAGGTCGAAAATTGTTTCCATTAAAAGAATGACAATGACAACAATGTTATTAATGTCATATTTTCCATGCTTTAAAATGGAATGCTTTAAACTAAATCCTACTATATTTCTTTTTTGGGCTTCTAAAAAAGGTACCCTGATCATAGGTTTTTTTTAATCCTCAAAAAGATGCAAATTATCCATGTCTGGAAATAAATTTAGTGAACTATTTGCCAAAATAATACTGGGTGGAGGGAGGAAGGGCCTGTGGGGGTGGAAGGAAGGAAGGGTGAGGGAAAAGGAAGGAAGGAAGGAAGGAAGGAAGGAAGGAAGGAAGGAAGGAAGGCAGGCAGGCAAAAGAAAGCTGTATATAGATCTATGATGGGGCCAATTGGAGCAGTAAAGTAAGGAAGTGAAATGACGGATCAATCTCAGCCTCTAATTCACCTCCAGAAACCACCTCCAGTCCATTGGTGATATATGGAAATGTGCGCTTTGTTCTGTCATACCCTCCCATTTCTTATGAAGATCCAGGAATCCAGAACCATATATGAAATCTCTCGATTTTTAAATGTTCTCAATTAATTCCACTTTAAGAACACTCTGCATGCCAAACACAGCCCTCGAGCAGCCAGTATGTAGCTTCTGATCTAAGCCATCATTTTTCTGGGTAGGTTATAGAGCCGAAAGCACTTTCTAGTCATACGTTATATAAATTTTGTTTGACTTGAATCAGAAAAAAACAAAACAGGAAGGGAGCATATAAAGACAAAAATAACCTTAAACCAATTAGTTACTTTCCCTGTGCTTCTTGATTATCCCTAATTTAAAGTTGTGCCTAGCTTTACAGACTTCAAATGAATGGTTTTTTATCAAACAACTGAGCTTATAGGAATATTTTAAAGTCCTTTGAAGATGTTTCATTTGGAATGCATCTTAAAATTCGGTTTTCATTCCATGCAAGAATCCAGAGGCTAAAAACAGAGTATTCATTCATGCAAGGACAAGATCTGACTCTACTTTAGCAGTGGCACATAAAGATTATAATCGGGAATGAAAGAAAGAAAAGGACCTCCTGAAAAGCAGAGTTCTTGAGTTAGAAGTAGCAATCACAGCATCTGCACTTTGGCATCGGGTAGAAAACACTGGAGGAAAACAATAAAGCACAAGGTATAAAAATACCAAAGAAGTCAGCTGGTTCTTTTCAGCTGGTAGGAACAAAAACTACAGAGTACAAAAGGATATTTAGAAGATTTTGGTAAAAATGTGAAGCCTTAAATAGCTTATGGTTCACACAAGCTGGAAAATAGAGGCCAAGGAAGTAAATGGAAAATAAAGTGGCTGTACTTAGTTTCCTTCCTAGTCTAAGCCTCGAAGGACAATTCAGAACTATCTCCAATTCAGACTCTTTCACCAGAATCAGTAACATTGATACCATCTTTCAGATGCCAAAGCCATTTCAATTTATTACATATAGCTCTCCAGGAAACACCTTAAAATTCTATCTAATGTAGTTACCCTTGTCAATATTCTATTCTACATGAAAACACAGAAAGAATGCAGGATTTGCAGTAAAAGTACTTAGATTCAAGTCTTGGTCACCAGCTACTGTTAGGTAGGTGATTTCTGGAGTCATTTTATTTTATTTTTTTTAAAGGTTTTATTTATTTATTCATTCGACAGAGATAGAGACAGCCAGCGAGAGAGGGAACACAAGCAGGGGGAGTGGGAGAGGAAGAAGCAGGCTCCTAGCGGAAGAGCCTGATGTGGGGCTCGATCCCACACCGCCGGGATCACGCCCCGAGCCGAAGGCAGGCGCTTAACCGCTGTGCCACCCAGGTGCCCCTCTGGAGTCATTTTCATCTCTTTGAGCCTCAGTTGGCTTTTTCGTTAACTGAAGGTAATAATACTTGCCTGAACTACCTCATTCAGTTGCTGTGATGATCAAAAGAGATAACCTATATGAAAGTGCCTTACAACCTAAATATGTTATCCAAAGGGTAAAAAAAGGTTTATCATCCACTGAAAACTACAACTTCACCCACCATTCAACAAATATTTTTAAGCATTCACTAACGATTTATTTCACATCTATAGCTGTGAAAATGATAGGCAAGATCTTTGCACACACGGAGCCTATGTTCTGACTAAAGTTGTAAATTCTTAATTTAAGATTTGACAATAACATAGTAAACACAATAATTCATCCTTCGGCTAATAAAGGATTATAAATAAGTTTATGATAATGCATTGCTTGTTTTCCATTAATTTTCATGAAGAAAAGAATATAATAGCCTATCTTAATTAAATTCAGACAGACACAGCCTAAAATCACATAGTCAAAGTACTGTTTACTATACATGCGTCATCAGTACATAGTAATTATTAAGCAGTCAGCACAGACACACTTGCTATCAGAAAAACTTAAGGGAAATGCAGCTGCTTACTCAAAATTTGGCTTGGGGAAATACTATGTATTCATCTAAAATAGCTATTATTAAATGCTTATTTTATGCAAGGTCCTATGGGGGGGTATTGTAAGTGATACCAAGATCAGCAAGCCCCAATGCCTTCCATCCTTCGAAGACTCATAATAGAGCAGAAATGAGATTTGTAAGATCGTGTAAGTAGAGAATGATGCATGGAGTATTAGAGGAAGGATTATAATGGTTTAGAAAGTACACCCAACGTGGGGGTCAAAGGTACCTTCAGAAAATTTTGACAAATAAAACTAAGTGCCAGACCAGTAGCCAACATTTTGGGTTAGATTCTGATTATGTGCTCACTCAAGTCTGGTATATGAACTAAAGCAAATTATTTCAACGCAGTTTTCCTATTTAAAAAAATAAAATGACAAAACATTACTACCTTTCCTGCCTTCTCAAATCCTTTGGAAAAAAAACTCAGGATAGAATAAACAGATTTAACTGAATATCAGTTACTCTACAATTTTGGTAATTACATTAGACGATAGACGTGAAGCACCCTCACTCCTTCTGACACTAGAATGTCCTCAGTATGTATTCAGCCTGGCTCTGAAATAGGAAACAATTGGACTAAACCTTGAAGTATGGGTAAGAGTTTAATAAGCAGAGATAAGAATGGCACGCCAAGTCAAGGGAACAGTCCGGGGAAAGACATGTGACCGGAAACCTGCAAGGAGTAGGTAAGGCAAGCAGTCTCACTTGGCTTCACCCCAAAGTCTACAGAATTGAGTAGTAATAAGAATTAAATCTCAAGCAATCTATTCCAAAAATAAGGAAACCAAGAATGGTGGAGTGACTCTCTCAATAGGGACACACCCAGAAGGGGTAGGTTTAGGACCCACATCCATGGCCTCTGACTATAAGGTCCTTGTTCCTTCTACCTGATCACCTAAAGCAATGGCAGTGGACATGTTATGCACCAGATGAAGAGCATAGAAAGAGTTTCTGGCTTTCACATTAGTGCCAGTTTGCACAAAGGAGGAACAACGACACGATGCCAGGGCGAAGGGCAGCACTGCTCCTTCCCCCCGCTTCTTTAGTTCTATGCCAAGCACTGTATAATAATAACCGCGTTCACAAGCCCCTGACACCATCTGCTGACACCACCACTGAACAAACACCAAGTGAGGACGGTAACAATTAAGTGTTCACGTACTGGGGGACATTTCCCAATTTGTGAATTACGCGGGAAGCATGTGTCTTCCGCCTAGTTCACCTTCGCTGTTCACCTGATTCTGGATTAACTCCTTCTGTCTTAAGGTCTGAAGAATAAAAACTGATCACTATGTTAAAGTGTATTTAAGAAGGTGATTATATGCTGACAACTGCACAATGGCCCCTAATAATAAAGAGCAGTTTGGGATATATTGATATAAAGGATTCTTCTCTCCTCTCAGAATGTTTATTCCTGTGGAAGGAAGAGAGTATGTCTAGAAATACTGTCTTCACTCTTTCTTAAGAACCAATCAGAAAGGAACTAGTAAGTACAACTCGTGGAATGCACCTAAATCCAGAAATAACCCCTATGGTTATGACAAATAATTGGTTAACATTTGAGAGAGGATATGGGTAAGGTCTTCCTTTGAAATACAAGAAAGCATTTTTCCAAAGCCAGAATTTGTCTCCCCAGCTCCTTGAGGCTCAGACCTTCCTCCAGTAATTAGGCTCAACCCTAGCACCCGGAATAAGAAATTTAAGGAGATATGACCCAATACCATGGGATTCACATCACATAGTTTTGACATTGACCAACTTGGGGCCATTGGACAAAATGAGCAAGAGCTTTCGTTTCTTCAACTATGAAGTGGGTGGAAATACAGATGCCTTTCTCAAAGACTTGTGAGGACTGAATTACAATAGGGCCTTACTCATAATAAAGGCTCAACAAGTAAATATTATCTGGGGGAGCTGCCACATCTAACAAATAACTAGAAAGGTCATAGAGAAGACCAAATGGAAAAATCAGTGCCATGTTGAAATCAACTATTAACTCTTCCAAGAAGGCATCTCTGCCTGTCCCCAGCACAAGCTGGATTTGCCTCCTGTACGTTAGTCACTATTTAGTAGGGTGGTTTGGAGCACTAGGTCTGCCTTGGAAGCTTCCTACCTGTGTGAAAATCCTTTCTCTGTTAAACGGGGAAAGTAATTCTTCCCACGTAATACGGTTAGCCTTATTATTAAATTAGTTAAGACATACAGCACTCAGATTGGCACCTGACACACAGAAAACCCTTAAGTGTTAGCAATTCTGCATTATTAGTGTAGTCCCCACAATAGGCAGGGAGATGAAATGATGGACCCAGAATGACCCTAAGCTATTAAAGCCAGGAGGTATCCATGTTTCTGACAAATGGGCAGGATGCCTTGAGCTCTGGCTCTAATCAGGACTCTCCCCACCAAAAGTAAACTGCAATATTAATTGCAGCCTAGAGAAGAACACACCCCATGGAAAAGATTGCCCAAATCAGAAGGAAGCAATCATTGCCACATCCTCCTACAAAGAAAGCAAGCAGGCGAAGTGAGCATAACAAGTATATATAACAACTCGCATTTTTCAAAGCTTTTAAAGGATGCAGCCTTTGTTAGAAGTTCAGTGAGAGACTGCACTTTAGAAGATCGAGTGGATAAAAGGACTCTTAGAATAAAAATTAGGGGCCCTAAGCAAGAATGCAGCAATCCAACACACAATGGCATGAGGCAAGAATAGTGTGAATACCAAGGAGGATCAAAAGAACCGAAAGGAAGAGAATTTCACGGTGGACCAAAGTGTATTACCAAATTCTTAGTGACTACGTCCGAGAAATGAATCCTGAGCTCCAGTCTATACCACTTGGGGTTGCACATAAACATGTCTTAGTCATATGGTAAATTTCAGAGTCTATTCCTTATTCCAAAATGTAGATTCGGTAGGTTAAACTCCCCTGAGGTCACGGGATGCTGTACAGCAGAGGCGTCCACAGCAGGTCGGCCTTGACCGCTAACTGCCTGTGTGACCTTGGCAAAGTTACTTCATCTCATGCTCCCCTGGGCTCGTGGGCCACCAGCTAGGAGCCGCAGCGTTATCAGCTCACACAGACGAAACATGCAGGGTCGTACATGACACGTAAAACACACACGCATTCTGTTGTGCCGTGAGGTACTAAGTTAAAGGATGTCACCATTTGTTGTTTCTGAACCTCTAGACAAACTGGACCCCACTGAGAACTCCGATCACTACTCTGGAGACCAGAGGGGGCAAAAGCAGATAAGTAACACTTTTTTTAGGATGTCGTGCTCTGCCCGGTTCCCCAAGAGGCAGTCCGCACAACTAGGCTTCACAAAGTTCATTCTCTCTAGATTTATTTTACCTGACAACCTGAGAACCTGGGAACATGCTGCTTGAGAAGCCAGATGATGCCTTTGATCCTTCTGTGCCTGACACTTAACATGGCGCCAGGCACAAAGCAGGGTCTCAAAAAATAATGATCAACAAATGAATATCAAACAAGAAAAAATTCTTATAAATCCAGGACTACTTGCTAAAATCAGCAGACTTTTAAATTCACTAACAAAATCATTGTCATTTTAATGGCCTTTTAATAATTTACAGCTAAAAGCATTAGCAGCGCTTTTTAAAGTGGATTGTGTAAACCCGTATGCTGGAAATCTTGAAATGTTAAAAAATGAATATTACCACCATTTCCTTCTGTCACTTAAAGACTTTTTAAATTTTTTTGTCTGCCTCAAATGTTCTGAGAAGCTTTGTGCTCTCTATGCATTGGAGTGCCTAAACATAGAAAAATTATCTGCTTCCCCATCAACGACTGATTTTTTTTCCATTACCAAATGAGAGGTTCTAAAGGCCCACAATAACTAGGATAAATCACTCCATTTCTTTGACTCTATTAAAGTAGATATTTTATGTCCCACTGCCACAAAATCCAAGATGAACACCAGAAATAGCCTGTGAGTTGAAGAGTCTCATTTGAAAATGGCATCACAATTTATCCTATTTCTTACTGTACCATGAGCGTTACATTATTCATTACAAGTATTTGTTTTTTAAGCGGCCATTACTCCGCTTTTGCTGAGTGGAGCCTTCCCAGCGTAAGGTGGTGATTTTGAGGGATATCTTCTAGAGATAAGGTCACTTTGTGGAATTCCCACCTACGTGACCCTAATGTGTTTGCATAAATATAAATTCGTTCTGTGACATTCCTGTCATGTTTGCTCAGTGAGCAAGTAATTTGCCATTCTCATTACTCCAGGTACAAGGTACCTTGTAGAAAATCAATCTTCTTTCTGCTTCATACATCACAGCTTCCCCCAGACATGCAGTGCAGTCTGACTCCAAAATGAAGCTGTGAGATAGACACAAGACTGTTTCAGCAATCGCATTGTCCAAAAGGGGCTAATGAACGTTACACCTCACTGGGAAACCCCATCTTGGGGCAGGGAAATGTCTATATACAAAGCAAAGAGGCTGTTTCGTGCAAAGCATTTCCTGTACCAGAGGGAGGAAGGTCTTAATAGTGGAACAAACAAGTAGCTACGGGGGGTTTAGGGCACAGTTTTTCAAAAATATTAATCTACCATCTCTTCAGGTCACAAATCATTTTCTCCACCTCTTGACAGGCTGAAATTTGACTTTGAAAGACAATACGTTGCAAGATCCTGACTGGCTGTAATATGTCAGGCTTCTCCCCAGGGACAGAGCCAGCTCATACCAGCAGATGAAACCATTTTCAGTGTTTTCGCTGGTGCTGATTGCTGTTTTTTTCACCAGCATATCCAATTCAACATCATAGTATAAGTGCCAGTGAGGGGAAAAATACAGTGGAAATATTTTTATTCTACACCTATCTTCAAATCCATGGAAGGGGAATATGCTGGAATTTTCATGATACATTGTGGCTCACATTTAGTGAAGAAAACCACTAATTCAAATGTCAATGAATATGAGTACCTATTATGTTCTATCATGGAAACCATAGATAAAATAATCAACAAAAAAAAAACAAGGTCCTGCTCCTCATGGAATTTATGTTCCGGGAGACAGAAAATTAATGAATACCTAAATAAACCAATGTGACAATTTCAAGTATTGATCAATGGAGAAAAAGAAAACAGAGTCATGTGATAAATACGTTGGGGGATGGGGGATGGGGGGATAAATATGATGGGGGGATGGAGATTATAAAGCAATATTAGGTAAAATAGTGACAAAGATATTAGTGATGATATTAGCCAAAGGAACCAGCCATGAGAAGAAAGAGGAGAAAGTATATTCTGGGAAACATAAAGGAACACAAATAGTGAAATAGAGAGAAGGCAGTGTGGCTGGAGGAGGTAAGCATGAGGCCAAAGAATGGTACCGGCAACTGTTAGATCACGGAGGCTTTGTTGGTTATGATAAAGAATTTGGGTTTATTCAAAGTGAAGTGAGAAGTCATTGTCAAGTGGAAGTAGGTGCTTTGAAACAACAGGGAAAATGACATGATCTGATTGACATTTTTTAGGGATCAGTTTAAAAGCATTTTTGCATGGATAAAGAGTTGTCAGAGGTAGGAGGACCCGGGTGGCTCTGTCAGTTAAACATCCGACTCTTGATTTCAGCCCAGGTCATAATCTCAGGGTCATGAGATCGAGCCCCATGTTGGGCTCCACTTAAGATTCTGTCTCTCCCTCTTCTCCCACTCCTCCCCTCCCCCTTTCTCTTTCTCTCTCTCTTAAAAAAGAAAAAAAGAAAAAAAAAGTTGTCAGCAGTGGATGTAGTAGAAGCAGAGGAACAGTTAGGAACCTGGGGCCATGGTCCAGGTAAGTTATCATGATGGTTTGACCTAAGAAGGTACCAGTGAAGATAAACAAAAGTACGTATAGCTGTTTTCAATATATACATCTTGGGATTTATCCAAAGGTTTGATGAGACTATGGTAAAAAAAAAAAAATAGTGATATCATTAGTAAGATGTAGAGGGGGTAGAAATGAATAATTCTCTTTTGGACATATTGAGACCACAGATATCCAAGATGTTAAAAGATGTTACTTATGAAATTGAGAGCACAAAACTGGAGCTTAGGGAGAGGTAAATTCTAGGGCATATAGATCCTACTTAATACCAAGTAACCAGATGAGTTCTGGTTACCCAGAATAGGATTACAAATAAAATATAGGGCACTAGTTAAATTTGAGTTTCAGATACAATGAATAATTTATGAGTATAATGATTTATTAGTATGTCTCAAACAGTATAAGTATATCTCAAATATTGCATGGAACACAGTTATACTAAAGCATATCCCTATAGTTTATGGGATGGCAGGATGGTTGAGTGATGGATAGATGGATAGATAGACAGTCAGACAGAAGGGTAGTTAGATAGACAAGGTGTGTATTACATGGGAAAAACTTACACTTAAAAAAGTTACCTGAAATTCAAATTTAACTGGGCCTCCTATATTTTTATTTGCTAAATATCAACTAAACAGTTGCTAAACGTGGCACCCCTAACGCAGGATGAGAGTGTACATATAGAAGACTAAGACCCGGTGTACTCTGAACTTGACAGGTGGATCAGAGGAAGAACAGTTTATGTAGTGTTTGTAAGGAGGCTTAGAGGAGGGGTCAATAAGAAGAGTGTGAGGTCACAGGCACTAAGAGAAAAAAGATGGCCCGAGAAGAAGGAGATGCTTGACTGAGTCTAGAATTTTGACTGTTGCTCAGGAGTTGAATAACATGGACCCAGCTAGTAACCATGACCTATGGCAGCATGGAAGCAAGCCTGGGTGACCTTGCAAACTGTAGCTACAGTGTATTGGAGGAACAAAAGACCCCCTGCAATGGGATGAAGAGATGAAGAAATGGCAACAGTAAATATAGGAGGAGGGTAGTAACAATGGGGTGACACAGGGTGGGGCAGATACAGGAGGATGTGTGTATGTTGATGGGAATGATCTGGTGGCAGCGAGAAGTGAATGATTCAGAGGGGAGATGGGGAAATGGTGGGACCAAAGCCCTTGACGGGAAACGAGATCCAAACGGTGATGGATAGGCTGACTTTTAGCAGTAGTAGAAACAATTCTTCCATTTTAACAGAAAAAAGACAGCATATATTTGTGTGGGCTCTGTTGGTTTTGAATTTTATAAAATCACTCCATTTATAAACATGTACACAAAAATATCTCATGTAAAATAAATTTCCTACATTTTAGTTTGTCCAAAATTATCCAGCTATTATGTATTCATATAAACAGAGACATACTCAAAATTAGTTGCATGTTTCAAGATGTTTTGATAGCTAAATGAATTACTCTTAGATAGTTGTTTAGGAAAAAAAGTGTTCACTTTTACTTTCCCGTGGCTGCCTTTTTCATGAATATGGGAAGTATAAAATAGCCTCTAAACTGTTGTAACATCAAAACTGAAGTTTTTCTAAATGGAAACCAGAAATTACTAAATAACATTTCCCATAACAACTGCACCACACCATACATCATTAAATAGAAAAGTTTTGCTAATACAAAGTGAAAGCAAAGACTGCCAAGCTCCAGAGAAACAAAGGTCAGTTGCTGCGGGAACCATACTTTGGACCTCGTGACCTTTGCATGTGTTGCATTAATGTGGATATTTGCATTGGATCTCCTCCAAAATAAAAATCAGGTATTCAGTGGTATAGCTATAAATGCAGCCCAGCAGCAGAGAGACAGTGTGGCACTTTGAGAAGCACAAAGAGAAACAGTAAAGACATTTAAAAACTAGATATAATAATACTTCTAGAACATTTCTCTAAGTATCGTGCAGTCATTTGTCAGTTACCTGAGTTACTAATGATATTTGTAAATGAACATGATTATTTGCCTGTAACACTTCGTGTTCTTATTAACAAAAGAGTGATCGTCTGGCAAACAAAATTCCCTGATTTATTAAAGTTTCGGAATAAGGACTGTCTGCATGGTTTCTGTTATTTTTAACACAAAGCTCGCAGCTAAAACAATCCTGTATTCTTTTGAATATTGAAAGGAATGTGTCTCTTATCCATATCCTGCATTTGAAGTCAAATTGATACTACTTTTAGAACTGATAAAATATGGGTACAGAAAAAAATCCCGATCATTAAACCAACTAACATGTGGTTATCTATTGATAACATTTTCCAAATAAACAGGCCTCTTTCTTGGCATGTTTACTACAATTTAAAATTTCCACCTTCACTATCTTTGGAGAGAATTTATCTTAGTTTCCCTGTATGAACACAAGGAGCATAGACAGTGCAAAATCTAAGCTCCATAAAGACAGAGGCTTTATATGCACTGTATTTGCAATGTCTGTTATCCAAAAGGCAGGCAATAAAGATAGATGGATGGATGGATGGATGGATGGATGGATGGATGGATGGATGGATGGCCAGCCCGCCAGAGGATTATGGGGAGGAGAAATTATGAATTTAGTGAGATAGAAAGATATCATAAATATATTTTTTAATCGGAGAAGAAACATAAGACATATCAGAGATTCTCAATGACTTGGTACCATCCCTAAAGCAACAAGTTAGTGACACATATTTTCATTCCATTTTCAAAACCCAGTCCTTTTACATCCTTCCACCCCTCCTGCAAAGCACATACTTGCCCTCCTGTAATCTACTTATTCACACACTTGAAAAATAAAACAGATCTCATAAAAATTAACCCAATGACTTTCGAGGCTCTTGTGGCTAGATTTTTACTTCAGCTTCACTGAGATTTTTACTTCAGCTTCACTGAAATAACACTGTGTAAGCTAAAGTGTACAATGTGGTGATTCGACATATAAATATCAAGTTTTGCTAATACAAATCCAAAGCAAATACTGAGAATATTGAGACCTGATTACCACAATAAGGTTAGTTAACACACCTACCACTTCATATAATTACCTTTTCTCATGTGTGTGGTGAGAACACTGAAGGTTTACTCTCTTAGCATTTTTCAAGGAAGTGATGCAGTATTGTTAACTATAGTCACTATGCTATACATGACATCCCTGACCTTATCTTACACAACAGGAAATTTGTACACTTTGACCAGCATCTCCTCATTTCCCCCACCGTCAGCTCCAGGAAGCTACCAGTTCACTCTCTGTTTCTTTGACTTCGACCTTTTTAGATTCCATATCTAAGTGAGACCACAGACTATTTGTTTTCCTCTGTCTGACTTGTTTCACTTAGCGTAATGCCCTCAGAGTTCACCCATGTTGTCACAAAAGGCAGGATTTCCTTCTTTTTATGGCTGAATAATATTTCATTGTATATATATTCGTTATATACAATAGATCTTTACCCATTCTTTATTCATTCATCCATTGACAGACGCTTATGTTGTTTCCCTTTCCTGGCTATTTCAAATAAATGCTACAACACATTTAAGCCCTGATGCCTGGAATTTTCTCAAGGGTTCCAAAGCCATCTCAAATACAGTACAGTAGAAAATTAGAGAGGAAATTACAAAGGCCAATATCCCAAGAACGACAACCATGCTTATTTTAAATAACTTCAACAGTTCAGATACTTAACAGGTCGTACTTCTAAATGATAAATTGAGGTAACCCCTTCATTAAAAAAAAACTTTTCAGAGGCTGGGGCTGTGTTATTCTCAACTCTGTATTCTAGAAGTTCTCCAGAGCACTATCATATAGTAGGTACTCAATACATGTGCGTACTGGATGAATGAGTGAATGAAAGCTTGCATGCCCAGCACTCTAGTGAGAAGTAGAATGTAACCTGGTAACTAATGTATTAAAAAACAGTTTATGCAAATTCCTCAGGTGTTTAGTTTTATGGAGAAGTTACCCGCCCCCCAAAAAAGGATTGTCTTGTAAATAAGGATTTCTTAAGACCAAATCCAATCACAAATCCAAGCAGCAATTAGAGAAAGGGGAGACAGAGGAGGGGGGAGAAGGGGAGGGAGAGAGAGGGAGAGAGAGAAAGAGGGAGAGAGAAGGGAGAGAGGGAGAGAAAATGGGAGGAAAAGGAAGGGCCAAAGGGAGGGGAGGTAAGATATATAACTCAAATTTTGGTGGGTCAAGATGATGGTGCCTAAAATCTATGCTCATAGAGGAGGCAATGGGGTGTCAGTTTTTTATTTTACTTTTCTCTTCTTTTTATAGCAATTAAAGCCTTAAACTTGGCCAAAGACAAGTATGAAGTGCATAAGGAAAGTAATGACTCTGGGGTTGAGAGTTAATAAAATTCTGGAATGAAAAAAATTAATAATGGCAGTCAAAAACACAAACTAAGCCAAGATCTAATTATATTTTTATATATATATATATATATATATATATATATATATATATATATATAAAACATTATGAAATATTTAATAATCTACCAAACTCTATGTTTTTCATCTGCCCAGGGAACCCAAAGACTTGCATACAATTATCTCTTCAGTTAAACACACAGCACTTGACAAGTACTCAGATTCACATTCACATCATTGTTCCTGATATCACCGGGCCACTTCAAATGCTGGAAGCTCTTCCCTTGACAATCTCTGTGCTTAGAGAGGTTTCGGTTCTCAGGGATTCAATCTGCTTGTTTTAATTAGTACTTCTGCACTATTTGCCTATACCTTACAGGTGAGCCCTTTGGCAGAGAATTTAATTTTCTTTATTCTTATTTTGCCAGCATTTCTAAAATTGAATGAAGAAAGAGAAAGGGCTCAGCAGGTATTGAACAACATGACTCCGTCAACCGAAATGCTAAACAGATATTCTGATTTCTGAAAGACCCCAGAACACAAGCTAAGCTTTCCAAGAGAAAGGTAGCTGTTTGTATTACCTATGTTCTTTTCTTTTGTTTGCCATCAAGATAGTTGTGATTTAACCAGCAAATGGAGGATATCGATAGAGTTTTCTTAGAACAGGGTAACCTAGATAGTACTCTACTGTCAGTCAAGAGGATCCCAATAATAACTGATTTCACGGGATACTACTTTTCTATACTATTTGGTACATAAAAAATAGGTAATATGTATAGTTAGAAAGCATGATAAAATAAATGTGGACCACCACCTGCTAAACACATCACTAATTTAAGAACAAAAACATTACCACTGTTCTTAAACCCAAGTATTTTGTGTTCCCTCCCAGCTCTCTCCTGCTTCTCTTTATCCAAAAGTAACCAGTAACTTTCCTTTTTTAAAAAATAATTTCAGCACACATGTATGTATCCTTTACCAATATATTATTTCAATTTGCTTGGTTTGAGCTTTGTAAATATAGTATCATACTGTGTGTAATCTTCTGAAACTTGCTTTATTCACTCAACATCACATTTCAAAAGATATGTTTGTGTTGTTGCATCCAACTGGTAGTACATTCATTTTCACAGTTGTATGAGCCCTTGTGTGGTTTTAGCAAAATGCATTCATCCATTTCTTGTCAATGGGCATTTGGTTTGTTTGTAGTTTATTTTTTTGTCATTGTAAATACAACTAGAAATAATCTTATACATGTCTACTGGTTCATGCATTAAGAGTTTCTCTAGGATGTATACATGAGAAAGAAATTGTTGGTCAAAGGGAACATATTTAACTTTAAGAGATAATACTAAGTCATTTTCCAAAATAGCTGCCCAAATTTACATCACCTCTAGCAGTACTGTGTGAGTTTCCATTACTCTACACATTCGCAATCATTTAGAAAATGTTTATACATATAGATGTATAAACATATAGAAAAGCTTCTATATTTTTGACATTGTAGTGGGTATAAAATGGTATCCATTTTTGGTCTTAATTTACATTTCCCCAATTATAACTAAAGGCAAATGTCTTTTTTTTTAATTAAGATATAAGTGATATGTAACATTAGCCAATGTCTATTCCTATGATTTCATGACTTTGATATCCATTAGTTTCTGAACAATAAATGGATTTTCAAGTGAGCAGTCAATATCGTCCCTTTGTTACCATCACCAAGGCTCCAAGATTACATCAAGTTTTTCATTAAATTAGCCACCCAGTACTGAATTTTGAGTTGTGGATGTGATTACCAGGTTCTAATCTACTTTTAACAAGTATGATAGATTTTTTTTTAAAGAGCTGCTGGTCACTTTTCCATGATCTTCATAAAATATATGCCTACATATGTCTACTTAACTGATCCTTTTTCCCTGGTAGTGTTTTACATATTTTCTAAGGAGAATGATTCTAATGCTGCTGAACTTGCTTCCCATGTTTCAACTGTTCCACTTTTTACAATAATTTTAATTCTGTTTTCCACCTTTCTAAATGAAAAACATTCTCTAAGTGGTTGGGGTTTTGTTTTTTTTTTTAAGATTTTATTTATTTATTTGTTAGAGAAAGAGAGAGAGAGAGTGCACACAAGCAGGGGTAGTGGCAGGCCAAGGGAGAAGCAGGCTCCGGTTGAGCAAGGAACCCAATGCGGAACTCAATCCCAGGACCATGGGATCATGACCTGAGCCAAAGGCAGACGCTTAACTGACTGAGCCACCCAGGCGTCCCCATTCTCTAAGTTTTATTAACACTTACTAACTGTGGGGAAAAAAAACACAGAACGCCTAGAGGAGAAAAAAGACACAATGTGATTATAGTGAAAAATACCTTGATTTCCTCAAGAGGCTGTTGGAAGAAACCATATGTACTTGGCCTGTAAAAATTAATTATTTTTCTCAGATAAGATCAGAAAAAACTGAATGAGATTTAAAGTTGAATTGAAGGCACAGTTCTGAACATTTTAGATCCACACAACTGTTACATTATGTCTCCCTCAGCATCCAGAGACAACTTCAGATTGTTAGACCATGTCAGTTAAAGATGATGATTATACAGCCATACAACCTGCCACAGACCTGCCCTGATATCATTTCTGAGATTATTTTTATGCATAGACATCACATGTTCCTTATTTACTGCACACGACTAGGATAGCAGTACAATTTCTATCAAATATACTTTTAGGACTTTTACAGCACCTGGCTATGGCTGGGGGGAGCACTTCGAGCTCTGCACCTCTGCCAGATAAACTCCTTAAAATGCAACCTATTGATTTAACCATGGGGCATTCACATTAAAGAACCTATGTTTTTCTGGTATGGTAGTATAAGAATGATCCAGCCTCTTAGCAACCTATTAAATCTACGCTGACTGCAAAATAATTCAATCTAAGAAGTCTTGTTAAACTATAGAACTTGGGAAACATAGAATGTCAACTTTACATTTTAAAAGTGACCAATCGTCACAACCTTAAAATAAGATATCAATGCCATGACTACTTTCTATTTGCCCAGCCAGTTCAGAGCTGGACATGGCACACGATCGATGCCCAGTTCACGAAAGAGCACAGAAACCACCCCTGTGCTTCCATTAACTCTGCTGTCCTCATTTTCTGGAGTGCTCCTAAGCACAAACACAATTGAGCATATCCTCCTTTTGGAAACCTTTCTCCCTCTCTGGGACTGAAGAATCCAAAACCCTCATACTCTTGGTTCTCCTACTACCTTACTGGGCTCTCATTCTCAGGATACTTTGCTAATATTTGCTATTTTGGATAACCTCTGAATGGCTATTAAAGTGCCAGACCCTTCTTCTCTGTCTACAATTTCTCCCCAGATGATCTCCTCCAGTGCCACAGCTTTAATAAGAATGCTCTGTTCATTCACAAAATTTTCCTCCTACCCTGACATCTTACCTGAGCCAGATTTTCACATTCAACTGAGAATTTCACATCCCCAATTAGATGGCTAACAGACATCACAAACTTATTAAGTAGAGTTATGCATCTCCATCCTTCTGCCCAACATACTATTCTTCTCCCATTCTCCATTGCATAACCATCCAGCCAACAAAAATATTCAGAAGTCACCTATGATTCCTCTTTCCCTCACCCCCATTTCCAACATTTCAGCACAAATGCTCAACATCTTAAATATAAATTAAATCCAACCATTTTTTTCCACCTGCATTCTTTCCCAAGTCTGGTCTTCACTACCCACAATGGCCTCCTATCTGATCTCCCTGCTTCTACCTTTCCATCACAGAACTTTTTCTCCTAATAACATACAGAGCCATCATTTTCTTTTTATACATGCAAATCTTACCACTGCCCACTTAAAATTTTCCAATGTACTGTCTGTTAGTCAGAATAAAATCTCAACTCTTTACCATGACCCACTCACCTCCTTTCTAAAAATGCCCAAATCCTCAAGTTCCTTACAATGCCTGCAAGTCCCTCTCGTTCTTCAGATTTCTGTTCAAAGCCTTCAAGGAGGCTTTCCTGACTATCACATATAGCTTAGCACCCAATTGATTACCATTCAATGAACATTACTATCAGTAATAATGTATTTGTATGTTTTCTGACTCCTACTACTAGCATCTAAGTACCATCCGAAGAACCCTTTGTCTTGCTCACCATGGTGTTCCAAGCTACGTGGTCTAGAACAGTGACTGGCTCATAGTAGACACTAAATAAATAATTTTAAAATAAATTTAATAAATCCTCTCTTCCTGAGACCCAATAGCCATCATGCCAAAAAAAGTCCCTGAGTTATTTTTATTTTAAGTCAAATTTAATAGTCTTGGAGAAATTGCTTGATTTGCATGCTACTCTGTAATTTTAAGAAACACTCATTTAAAATGTCTACAGTTTGCCTGCATGTCAGTTATTACGTGTTGAGTCAAAAATGCAACCGCACTCATGAAGTCAAAAACTTCACTTTTATATTTACTTCTGAGGAACTTCAAGAGCAAAAGCTCTTCTCTACAAAGTCAAGTGTAATTTACACTCATTTCAGACAATGAAATAATAATAGCCTAAGTGATTTGAGAAAAATGCTCAGCTTTTGGCAATCCTGCTATTCTTTCCAAGATCCATCATCAAATTACTAAAGATTCTGGAACTTCAAAGCTATGCTTTTGGAACACAAAAAACTGACACAACATCATAGAAGTTAGAAGTAGACACCTCAAAGCATCCTTCCATATCAACTATATTATTAATAAGGTAAAGAACAACATAAATTTAAGCATCAATGCACTCTGGCAATTAATGGTGATGTGCTAAGAATAGAACACCCACAAAGAGGCCCCTGGCTTTGTAGCCACCATACCAGGTGAAAGGTGAACAATCTCCAGTATAAACATTTGGACCTTTGGATAAAAAATACTACCAGTTTTTTCTCAGTGGGACAAACTCCCTCCAAAACTCAAGTATTGAAGAGGCAGAGTAGAAGGCTAGGAGTATAGGAAGGTTTTAGATTAAGTTCAAAATTTGGCTCTGCCTCTTACTAGTTTGTACTTCAGCATATTACGTGTCTTCCCACCATTGAATAGTCACTGAGCACCTACTCTCCCAGGGACTATACTCGGTGCTGGGCTATAGAAATAAGCTCTTGCAGTAATTTAGAGACTTAGCTGAGAACCTTAGTTTTCCAAGATAAAGTGAGAATAATACTAGTCCCATTGATGATCAACCAAGATAAACTAGGCAACATACTTAACGCAAAGAAAATGCTTCCACAACTAACTTACTATTTTTATAATTTTCAACCAGGTTACATTAACCCATGGGCTATGTGATTCCTCCTAGCCTCTGACAGTATATATCTGAAATGAAAATGTAGACTGATTCAATTCCATTGGCAAGAACCACACTATATCTATTGGCCTGGGCATGAAATGAATAAGACTAAAAACCAGTTATAATGATATGTTTTCAGTATGCTTAAACAGTAACTGAATCAATGTTTCATTGACTTCATCTTTGATTCATTGAAAAAGTACAAAAATTCACCATGTTGAATTTGTTTACCAAACAACATATTTTTTAATGTAATACCTTTAACAAGTTGCCATTAAAACATAGATGCTAAAAAGAAGTCAGAGGAAATTATACATTTAGGACCCACTGGCCATTCAAGAGTTTGGGGTGTTTTGTTTTCATTTTTTGGTTCTCTGTTTCATAACAATTAATTAGTTAAACATAGGAATATAGCCTAGAAGAACTATTCTGTTTCGCAGAGAATGACTGTACCTAATTCAGCAGTACGTGAGACTTCTACAGTGAAATAGAACTATTTTATGACCATCTTAAAAAGGTAGTCTCTTATCTTCTCACAAAGTAAGAGATTATATTATTGTTCAAAAGCCTAAGCCATTGCTAAGCCTTCTAATAACTGTGCTAATTACTTGAAATGACATGAGAAGTACCAGAAATGAAAAAGCAATAAATTGTCAATTCTTTTGAAACTATACTTTAATAACCCAATGTTACCATTACCTTAGTATCAAGACACCAATTTGGAGTAAGAAATAGCTATAATAACAATGATACAAATTAAAGAAAATAAATCATTAGCTTAACCTCTCAAAAGGTAATACGGTCTTAATATTTCAATGAGGATCAAGTTTGATATTGTACATACGTGAATATGTAAACTACAAAGTGCTAAATAAATGTACAGAATCAGTATCACCAGAGGTTCTCAGTATCACCAGACACATCACTGTTACATATATTAAAGACTGTGGAGGTCTCCAGGAAAATTTTCTTCATAGCACATTAGTACAAAATGAGATTTTAATTAGAAAAAGGGCTTTCTGTCTTCCTCACTTATGAAAGCAAAGAATAATGCAGAATTCCTTTTTCATATACAGGGGATAATAGCTTTTTGAAAACTACCAAAAGGCAAATACTCATTTTATTAAGCCCCTGAACAAAATGCCTCTGACATCTATCTATTGCTATCAGGCACACAGACACACTCTCTCACACACAGGCCCCAGATCTCTCTCTTTTGCAATGCTTTATCAATTCATCTGAGACTACATGGAGAAAGCCTAAGTTCAGTAACCATGTTCTTAACATCCACTTTACTACTTTTAATCCTCCTTTTAAAAAAGAAAGTCTACTACCCGATTCAGAGTAACTGCAGATGAAATTGGTTTTTGATGAGTTGTCAAGAAAAAGTATAACTATTCTAAACACTGAATTTTTACTTGGAAAATACAGACGAGTCACCTATATTCTACCACATGGGAGAATATCACTGCCTGCAAGTTATGAGGATGTCATAAACTCAACTACAAGGACATGGATTCTAAGGATTTTGAAAGTGTCGAGCCCAGTGATATATGGAACTAGGATGTCCCAGGACTTCAAGATGGCCAAGAATCATCAGCCCAGACACCCAAAATATGACACCAAATGATAGTCCACTGAGGACACTATCATTAAAGAACATTAACCTATTCCATGTCAATTTAGGGAAATCTCTTTACAGAGCAACATAAACATAGTTTTGTGTGTATGTGAGAACGAGGGAGAACTGGATATCTCATGGTCTTTCCCCTCCCTTTATTTCACTGTATCATCAGAATGCTGCCTTCTTTGCAAGTCTAAGCCAAACTGATAATAACTATTCCCCAAAGTCATTTTACTCTCAGGCCTGAAATGTAATTTTGAATCGTGGAGTGATCCAACAGTACAATTTCAGGAAGCAAGTTGTGCATGAAGGAGCCTGCATTTCACTGTCAGAGAGTTACCAGACAGGACAGTTTGTAATCCCACGGACACGAGAAAGGATGTCCACGTATCAGGAAATCTGGAGAGAAAGGCGTCCAAGGCCCTGCACAGGATAAGGAGTCAGTCACAAATTCGTAAACTATAACAAGCATTTTGACCTTGAAGTCAAAACGTTTTCAAGGTTCTATTTTCTAGTTTGCAAAAATGGACGCGAGTTACCAAAATGGGAGAAAAATTATGCAAGTTGAGAGCATCCCAACAGTGCCTCGGGATGCAAGGGTAAGTACGGCACAGACCCTTCTCACCAGTAAAACTGACCAGGAGGGGGTTTTTAGAGAAGATTCTGAGCCCCAGGAGGAGATGTTTAGATTAAAAATACAAAAAAAGAGGGAGGGAGGGAGGGAGGAAAGGGTCGCCCAAAGACAGGAAGCATGAGCAGGTCAGGACAGTACAAAGGTTAGGCAGCCAGTGGGGTATAGACAATCAAGTGAGAAGGGATTAAACAGCAAATGCACCAAAGAATAAAAAAGAGATTGGAAACCCCTCACTATGTGTTTCTAAAATGGCAGAAGGAGGATTTGAGCGTGGTCACATCTACCAGCTTCTAGTTTTCCATAAAGTAAAAGGCTCGGAAAACTGTAGAAAATTGAAGTGGGAAATTTGAGTCAGTCTTAAACAGAGTGGTCGAAGTTTCAAATATTCCCTGAGAGGAAGTTACTTAAGGAAAAATTTTCTAGCTTCTTTAAAGGAACAATTGACATACTTACTGCCCTTTAAACATGTAAGAAGGGTATATTTATTCAACAAGGAATTATTAAAGGAGATTATGGGAAAGGACAAGGATACCTAAGACAAATCTCTGACCAGAGGAATTCAGCTGTGTAAGTAGTTTTCAATACAATGCAAAACAAGTGCCCAAAAAAGTCATGAACATTCTTCTGGATGCGTGTGTGTTGGCTGGTGGTTATGCTGACCCATCCATATTCTTTTCTCTTTCAGTCCCTCGGGACACAGTCCCTCTTGTCAGGATCCTAACAAGAGCATTCATGGAATTTAGGGGTACAATCCACAGTATGAAAAGAAACGCTCTCTTATGCACTGGTATTACATATCAGTATATATGTTAGGAACACAGATTACCAAGTGGAGAATGCTGGAAAGGTTGCTCCCTCCTGACTTCCACTCAGTGCAGGTCGCTGATGACAACCAACGAAGCCCTCACGTGGCTGACAAGCTGTGGCTCTTCTGTCTCTCAGAGAACAGACAGCATTGTCCCCAGAGGTTCGCTCTGGGATCAACATAATCCATGAATGCCTGCCGCGCAGGGCTGCAGGTTCAAGTGGTGTCAGTAACAGCCCCTGTGTTCGAGGAGCTTGCAATTTCATTGGAAGATAAAATGTAATCACGGGACACCTTAAATAACATTAAGATTTTATAGGCCAGTCCAGACGACTAGAGCGCAGCCAGCTCAGGGGTATGCCTAATTCTTACAAAAGGTGTGCTATGCACAGAAATGTACTAAAAGAAGAAAGAATATGCGTCAGGAAAAACGGTGACAGAGGCAGGAACTGTACTGGGTCTTAAACCTTGGTGACGGTAGGGACCCCATAGGGCAGAGTGAAACCAGCCAGGCCCCTCATAATTAGCACCCCCTTTGCCGTCACTGCTGAGAAACGTGCCCTGTGCAACTCGGAACCGTCTGCGTGTCTTCCAAGCAGGTAATATCAGCCCCACCCTGACAATGACGGGGACAACTCTAATTTAGGAGACACTTGTTTCAAAGATCAGATGTTTCACTCTCTGTCTTTACGACTTGCAAAAAAACCAAGTGATTTGCCCACAAGTTCCCTGCATGGCTGAGGAGTTACGTCATGTGCAGATGTTGACAAAGGTTGTATTGCTTGGTATTTTGTCCTCACAATTTTCTGAAGAAAATAGCCGTGTTTATTTTCTGTTATGCTTTCTGGGCCATTCATTTAAGATTGGATTGGAAAGCTTCTTTGGGTTTAGACTGTTTGCATTTAAAAACAAAACAAAAAAATCCAACATGCAACCAAAAAAAAAAATTAGCCATTTACCATAATTAGCACTCTTATAATCACTCAGCAGCAGGAAGCTCCCTTCCTGGAGTCTCTACTCTGTACTCCCACCTTCGCCCAGACTCTGGGCAACATTTCAAGCAAAGAGGCATTGGGATCGGCCCAATCCTCCCAACATTCTAAACCATCACCAGTCCTACCACTTCTCTTACACTGATTATTCCCACGTCAGTCAAACTCCAGGTACCATCCAGTGAAGTTGTATTAAATCGTGACATTTTGCACTCACACACCACTTCAAATTAGTTCGCTTGGGCTACCAAATTAAATTCCACAAGGAATTCCTGGTCAAGCTTAGGTGCCGAAACTAAAAATGACGCCAAATCTTTCGAGAGCCCACACTTCTCACGCGTTCAGTGAGCAGGGTTATCTGTCCTAGTTTGTGTTCTGGGACAGAGCAAGAACAAAACCAGCGTTGGTGCCAGAAAGCGAGCATCAAGCCGGGACAGTGAGTCGCAAATAGAATTGGGGGTAAAATCAGGATTGATTGCAAGGATCCTGAATGAGGGATGTCAAGAACTTGAAGGGGAAACATCAGAATGGCAGCCAGGACACAACAAGCAAGGCTTTGAAGGGGGAAGTGAGCGAGCAAAATGCAAACAGCACAGGGCACAGCAGAGGATGCAGAGAACCTCAAGGAAGAACCAAACCAATGCCAAATGGAAGGGAATGCCTTGTCCCCTGAAGCTAATAGTTCTCATCCAGTCCTCATTGTGAAGAGACTTAAAAATATCATCCACACTCTGCAGTAGGATCTAATAATACTCATAGCTCCAATTTACCAAGTGCTCGTGTGCTAAACACTTTATGTACATTATCTCTTTTAAACGTCAAAACGCTCTAGACATTTATTAATTATCTATTTTACATACAAGCAATCCAAGGCCCAGAAAGATAACTTCCTTAAAGTCACCACACAGTAACAGCCAGAGCTGGGATTCAAAGTGCTCATTTCTCTATCATACGCTATTTACGCTGATGTTTGTAGCTCTTTCTCATTCTAGAATCATGCTGTCCAATGCAGTTGCCATTGGCCACATGTGGTTATCAAGCACTTGAATTGTGACTAGTGCCACATGTTGAAACAATAATATTTTGGATGTACTAATGTAAATAAAACACACTGATACATTGTGAAAATTAATTTCACCCCTTTTATTTTTTAATGTGGGTAACATAAGAAAAATATATATATATAAATATATATACTATATATATAGTCTCGATTTATGTATATATATATAAATTGCCCCTATTTCTATTGATCAGCACTATTCTAGAATGTAAGTTCGGTCTTTCACAGCTCCTTTCTAAAACAAAACATAGGGGCACCTAGATGGCTCAGCCAGTTAAGCGTCCAACTCTTGGTTTCGGCGCAGGTCATGATCTCAGGGTCATGGGATGGAGCCCTGCACCAGGCTCCATGCTCAGAAGGGAGTCTGCTTAGGACTCTCCCTCTCCCTCTGACCTCCCCCCTCTCTAAAAGAGGTAAATATATCTTTTAAAAAAAAATAGAAACTCCAAAGTTTTAGCTACAGAAAAATAATATCCAAGGGAAGAAAAGACAGCCAAATGCCCTAACCTGGCTCCCTTTCTAACCATCCTCCCTGGAGTCACTGCTTACGGCTGCAGCATCATGCCAGCCTCTAAGTGTGGCAACAAACTCTTTGTTTACTCTTAGAACATCTAAGAAATGCTTGCCTCTTCAAAAAGATAATTTAAATGACCATAAACCAGAGGTGAATCACAGCAGGTTCGAGGAATGTTAAAATAGACCTGAATGTAAGTTAGAGGTTTCAATTGTGACCTTCGTTAGCTCGCTGAAGAACGTGTGATTCTAGGCCTGCGATCATGGACCTCAGAACGCAGAGAATCGATATTGGTAATACATACGAGAGAAGCAGTTCTGGTGTCGTACAATAGGGAGTGGAAGGAGGTCTGGTAATAGAACAGGGGATGAATGTCTGGCTAAAGGCATCAAATTTGAAAAATTTTTAAAACATTCTGCAAGAATTGCTGAGGAGGTAAACACAAACAGTCGTCTCTTCCAGTTGTGAAGCTAGAGGCTTTAGTACACTAGAATGAAAACTAAGTGAAGAAAGAAAGAACAAGGGAAGAAAAATAGGTGAGAAAAAGAGTGCTAAGAAAGGAAAGTGAGCATAAAACAGTTCTGATGACTCAACAAAGTGCCCATCCCTACGTGAACCAAGAAGTCTGCATCATCAACTGACATTTATAATATAAAACCTCCAATATTTCCCAAAATATGATATGGATATGTGCTAATTATTATACACAATAATCCCGAGAGGTAACTCTAATCTAACAGTTCTTGTTAAGAAAGAAAAAAACTGGGGGGTTGCATTACTTCGGATGACACTTGGAAAGCCTCTGATCTGGCCTCAATCTATGGGTCCCAGTCCTTTCTGTCTTATACCATTGAAGTCAGGAGGATGTGACTCACAGGGACTGAGGGGATAGGGATCACGATCCTGACTTCCAAGTATTTGTAACATTCTTTATTAATATTGTCTTGTACAACTTCGCTTTCTCAGTAATTTAATTGTTAAGCAATGGCATGAGGTCACCAATAACAGAAGCTGACGTCCTCCATGCGATAAAGTCACAATGTGGTCATAGCAGAACGTACGCCTTCAAGATAGCCATGCGCAGCCTGAAAGAACACTTCAGGACAGTCAGATGCAGAAGCTGGATGCGATTTCTTCATAACCGTTCAAAAGACCCCACAATCTGAGTCTTAAGGACCACGATTTCATTATATCCAGAATAATGGTGACAAAAGAAACAAATATTTAAGTAAGAACTTTTGGAAGTGGTTGTGTGGTACAGGAGTACAAGCCCAGGACTGAAAAAAGAAGACTCATCTGTATGACACCCCAAATGACCTGAGGCAGGACACTCAACTTTGCTGGGCTTGGATTAGATGGCCACTCCATCACGAAAAGCACCAACACTGTAGGATTCTGTGATGGAGAAATTTGTTCCTTACACATATCCTAAGCAATTATAATAATGCCATGTAAGGACCAGACAGTCTTTACCATGGGCAGGAAGACTGCTGAGATTTGGGGATCCCAGGAAGTCCACCCTAATCACCTCTCTCCCCTCACACCAGTCCCTGATGCCTTAACTTTAAGGATGAAGACTGACGGGTAGAATTTGAGACAGTATAAGGAGAGACATGTTAAAAGTTCAGCTCGAATGTATTAAAGTCAAACTTCATTTACTTCATAATTATGCCATGGGCCATCACTGTCTTAGGATCTAACACTAAATTTCTATTAAGGCTCTAAATCTAGCCTCACACCAGAAGTAAGTGGGAGACCCAGAACATGGGTATCACATTCATCACACTGCTCCCCATAGCTCAGAAGTCCAAAAGTGAAGGAATTTGGGTGAATGTCCTTAAGGTGGGAAATACATTATTTGGAAAGCCTACTTATTTGAAACTTTGAGTCACTCTCAGCCCCATGAAAATGATTAGAGCTACTCCAGTTACAGACTCACTTGGTCCATCCATAAATAAAGGCTACCTATCAGAAAACATGAGCCATAAGAGACTTTTCCTCAAAAAAGTTTTCTAAAAAAATTCTCATTGCTAGATGGTAGGATCTCCCATCATGTTCTCAAGATTTCACTATAAAATTATATATACCATTCACTGATTCGTTCAACAAGCATTTCAGCATGCATGTGTTCCAGGCAAGGGATTTAGAAGTGATGAATAATTAGACAAGGCTTTTATTCCCTAAATAGCTGCTTTCCAGTTGGAAAGACAGGCTATTACAAAACAACAACAACAACAACAACAACTTCTTTTACACATGTAGTATAAGAAAATGATGTGTCATAAGCTGGATGTGATTTACAATTGCTCTACAATTCTACTTCCTAGATTAATATTGTTTAGGGCTTAGAAGGGACTGTAAGTGTGTATCATCCAAACAACCATTCAGTCCTCTCTACAAGATCCCCACCAAGTGGCTGTCCCACATATTCTAGAAATCATCTCACCAATCCATTAGGACAAACTCATTTTCCCAGTAGATCCTAGTCCCACATGTAAATGAAGTCACAGTCCCCATCCGTATGGATATATTTTTTTTTAAATACTTTATTTTTTTATTTTATTTTATTATTTTTTAAAGATTTTATTTATTTATTCGACAGAGATAGAGACAGCCAGTGAGAGAGGGAACACAAGCAGGGGGAGTGGGAGAAGAAGAAGCGGCTCATAGCGGAAGAGCCTGATGTGGGGCTTGATCCCATAATGCCAGGATCACGCCCTGAGCCGAAGGCAGGCGCTTAACCGCTGTGCCACCCAGGCGCCCCCCGTATGGATATTTTTAAATCTGGAAGAGAGCTATCACCTTCTTCTTGATTGAGCTAAGCCATCCCCAAGGCCTTCAGCCCTTGCTCATCTGAAATGGCCTGGAACCCTTTGCCACTATGGTCACTCTTCTGTCCAGTTTGTCTATGTCCATTTTGAAAGATAAGATCCAGAAGTAAGCATCATAAAGGGAATATATATGTCATAATAGCTTTAAAAAATAGGCTTTTGAGTCCTAATAGATCTGTATTAGGACCTCAATTCTACAACTGCCCACCGCTTAGCCTTCAGCAAGTCTCAGTTTCCATGTAGTAGGGAGCAGAATGTTTCATTACGTTCTCAAAGGTTGATTGTAAGGATTAAATGTGATGTAGTATGTGCTATATTCAGTATAGTATCTAAAAACTTAAAGCAAAAGTGGAATACGTGGTCATTTCTTTGATACTGTTACTGTTTTACTCTCCAGCTGTAATCTGACCAGCCCAAAGTAAAGGATGACTAATGAAGTTGTTTAAAATTTATTTGAAGATTCTCTATTACCTGCTTCCACTTTTCATCTTTTGGTTGCAATTCTAATCTTTTTGCTTTTTTATTCTCTGAGTTTGTGGCTTGGTAACTCACCTACCTCTGGCTTTTGCTTTCATCCCACTTTTATTTTGAAAAAATTTCTGCGTGGGGACACCTGAGCCATGTGTCACAGTAAATCTGGTGTGTGGGTTCAAGATAAATCTCTTACTCCCAATTGACAGGATCATAGTAAAAATTCTGCTTTAACTAAGGTGCTCTCCATTTTTGCTTAAAAAATAATTAAGAAAGGATATATTTCAGGTTTTATGCTTCCTTATCCAAATTATGTACAGATGCTGCGTGGAAATGTATTCTTAATAGCTACCTTAACTATGATAAGTTCACTCACATCATTGTCATTCATGTCTAATTAACCTAAATGCCCAACTGGGAGTAGTAAGAACTTGCACAAGGCAAGGAGAGTGAGTCGTGTGGATCTCCCAGCCCCCAGTCCTGCCATTTGAATCTACAGAAGACAGGCGAGGGAAAGCAAGACAAGTGTTCAAGATCAAGAGGGGTAATTGTCAAGAGAACCTGGCAGACTGCCTTAACAGCAGAGATCTGAGGTCGTTGGGCATGAAAACTCTCCTTTGACAAGGAAAGCATTTGTGAAATAATAAGACAGTAAGAAAAAGCATAAAATTGCCCCTATAAATCCAAACCTAGACAGTATTTTGAAAGGAACGCACAAATTCTTTAAATAATGTTCACCTGCCAAAAATTAAAAATTTAGTTTTCTTTAATGGTAAGATCAAGAGTTATAACCGGTTCCTTTTGTAGTATCCCTGGAAATTAGGGATCCAGACTCGGCTTGATTATGCCCATTGGTGAAGGGCTCACTACCTCACAAACCATGGCATTCCACTAATAAGGATTTTTCCTTAGATATTTATTCCTTTTATTTGATTGAGCTCTATACACTTCCATAATGTGCCTCCCTCCCTGCCACAAACCCAGAATTGACCTGTGCTCTCTAGAGTCACGTATCAGGAAGCTTAGCATGGGACATTAAAGGGAAGGAGCTGGTGGGTACTTGGGGACAGTGCATTCCCCCTGTTGCCTGTTAAAGCAGGCCAGGCTAATTCTACCTACTGGCGGGCAGGCTCTACCAGGGGCCTAAGAGAATGTTTATTACCTGGCTATAGGTATTTCAAAGTCACACAATTACCATAACAGGCATACATCTAAAGACCCAAGAAGCCATGCAGTAAAAAAGAAAAAAAACAAACAAAACTTGGCCACAAGCAGGCAGAGCCTAGCCCCATGGAAAAGAATCAATAAGCAAGTTTTGGAACAAAAGACAACAATTTGTTCAGGAGCTTCATGAACCCTAGGAATGCATGTAGTTGTAGAGAGGCAGTATTGGGTAGTTCAGGGATTCTCATATTATGTTGAGCCACGCTTCTTTAAAGTGCAGACTATTGGCTCCGTTCTTGGAGATTCTAACCCAGCACCTCTAGCATGGGGCCCAGGAGTCTTTATATTAAGCAAGAGCAGGCTCTTTGGGAGAGAGCGGTACATGGTTAAGAGCTCTAGATGTGAGTTAACAACTGCCGTTTGCCAATCCCAACCATATTTTTTCTTTAGCAAAATGGAGATGAGAATCTTAGCTGCCATCTCCTTGGGTTGTTACCGGAATTCAGTAACAAAGTGTGTGTAAAGCATATAGCACGCTGCCTAGAGTGGCCACTAAGTAATTTGTAGCAATTATTAATTTTAGTTCTCATTATGACAACATATTGATTTCCACTTCTCCTCAAGGAATTACTTACTCTATCAAGACCACATTTCCCTCTTCGCTTCCTCATTTCTGATGATCTGTTTGAAATTCAGAAGATATCTTTGAAAATAGCACATAGAGGAACCAACCAAAAGACCTGTTAATTTAATACTCAGTATATCTTGCATATACAACACTTGCCTCTTGCTCGGAGACTACCTTCCACATTCTCACACCCATTTCTCCCATACAAGCCTTCTGGTATGTTGCACTTTTTGCTAGAAAGCCTTCTAAGTGACTTTCTCAATAGCTAAATATTTTCCATCTGTGAAACATTCAGATCGACCATTACCTCCCCAATGCAATCTTTCTGATCATTGTATTTGTTTTCTAATTGTCATTGTATAACGGGCAATTTCTTCATTTATCTCATTTGATCATTGGTCTAAATCTGTAGTAAGAGCGGGAAAGGGGGAAGTGGAGCAATGAATGATAGTTAATCACTCAATCCAAAACAGTAAGTCCTGTTTCAATTGCCTAATTCAAGCAAACGCATTTTTGGCCTAGCTTATCAGCATAATATCCTCAATTTACCACTTCACTTTCTTAATGTTGACTCCTACTAAAATTTATCAGTCCCATTAGTTCATTACCACTGTGAAATTATCATATGCAAAATTTAATTAAATTTAATAAGTAATAAGTATACTATATAGGATAGTGCAAGACTCTAATAATAGTATAATAATAAATAAGCCATGTAGAGTATTAGATAGTAAGGTTAGGATGCTATGAACAAAAGGGCAAGTGAAGAGTTGCCAGAGAAGCCCTTACTGAGAGGATACAGACTGAAAGAAGATGAGGGATAGCCTAGGGAATATTTGAGGGAAAAATTCCCTCTGGGAGTGTCAGTGCAAAGGCCAAGTGGCAGGAATGCGACTGGTGGACTTAGAAGCTAGTGCAGCCAGAGCAAGATAGGAGAAAGGGGAAGTAGTAGGAGCCATCAGAAGGAAAATGGTGGCCAAATCATTATGGGATTAATTGGCCATTAAGAGGGATTGGTTTTTACTGTGAATGGCAAAGAGAGCCACAGGAGTGTTTGAGCAGAGGAATGACAAGATCTGACTTAGGTGTGAAATTAATCATTCAGGCTCCTTAAGAAATACTTCAGGGGAAGGCAGAGAGCAGGGGGGATCAGTCTGGAGATTATGTATTAATCCAAGTCAAAATGATAGTGAGTTAGGCCAGACTGCTAACAGGGGAGGTGGTGAGAAGCGGTCAGATACTGGATAGAATTTGAAGGTACAGTAAGAAGACTTACTAATAGATTAAACGTGGGGATAAGAAAAAGAGGTCTCAAGGATGACTCAAAGGTTTGGGGATTGAGCAATGGAAGGATAGAATTTCCACTATCTGAGACAGAAAAGGCTATCAGCTGTGTACCAGCCCTCCATGGAATTGCTAAATTAAGCAACTTGATATATAAGTGAAGAGTTAAGGATAGAGACCTGGTTATAAATACCAGCTTGGGAGGCATTAGCAGAAAGACATAGATCTAGGTACTATCGCTATGGGTGAGTGTATACAGAATAGAGAAGAGGGTTAAAGATTGAACACAAGGCCTCACCAGCATGGGGGGGGGGGGCAGGGAAAAGAAAAGCAACCGGTGAAGACGGCGGAAAGAAAATAAGGTAGGAGAAAAATCAAGACTGTGATGTCCTGAAAGCCAAATAAACAAACTGTATTAAGAAATTTGTGAATGGGAAGGGTGAGGATGAGGAAGAGATTCTAGACTTTAAGGACAGAGAAGAACTAGTAAAACAGGCATGCAGAGAGCAGAAGAGTGAAACCAGTGAAGGACATGATGATTGCCAAGGAGCATTCAAGACCCTTTTGAGGTGTATGGTTACAGGTTTAAAGTGATAGTCGTCAACTGGTTTTATTCTAGAATCAATCAGCTACACAATACAGAACCAGAGGAGTTGGATGTAAAGAGGGTTGTGCTTCTCCAAGCAAGTATGGAGAAGCAAGAGGAAAACAAGTGGGTCAAGAATATATGCAAGGCCGTGAGTGTGGTGGACTGTGAGATTAAAATTGGTAAAGATTTGCTAAGAGAATGAAGAAGCCGAGGGGTGGTAAAAAGATGGTAGGATTAATCAATTGAAGTTCCTGGAGGGTTGAAGGATTAATGAAGGATATTAGAAGGATGCCAGGAGAGGAAAATGAATTAAAAGATCACAGAGGGTAGTCAGAGAGCAGCACAGCTGAAATTGAAATTACGTATGGGTTACAGTTCTGGTAATGCAAAGTCCGGGGAACGACCACAGGATTCACTGGCTGAGGTAGGAAGCAGGACAAGACTATAGGAGAAGAAGAGTTTAAGAAACTTAGCTGTCCAGGTGTTGGAAGGATTATGTACCTATTAAAGCTGCCATGAATTAAAACAGGAACAGTAAGGGACAGAGGCACGCGTTAAAATCATCAAGAAATGTGGAAGAAAAATTCAAGTATCGGTTGATATGAACACTGAGAGGTAGGGGATCAAGTAGTCTGTCAACATGGGATTCAGCACTGTGGCGTTTCCAAGGAGGACAGAAGGAGAATGACCTAAAAGTGGGAACGAATAACTAGGAAACCTTCCCCACCTTCAGCCTTGGAGAGCTACTGGAGGGGAAAGTCACCACTTCAGATAATCTGCAGGGGAAGCAAGACCCTCTGAAGAGCCAGGTGATTATTAGTACAAGGACGTAAAAGAACTGTCCAGAGCAAAGGATGAGAATATGGGGGTTGTGCTTATGATGGACCTTGAAGGGCTCAGTGAAAAAGTTTTGGGAGATAGGGAAGGGTGAGAGAAGGAGACAGAATAGGAGACCGGCTAGGCTGATGGGAATTAGAAAGCGGGAGAAGTCTGGAGTCTTGTGGAGAATAACTTTGAAGAAATTAAGGGCAAACAAAGCTAGTCCAAATGGGCTCCAAGCAGAATGTGACAGCAAGGCTGAGAGCATTTGGAAAGAATGGTAAAGAACCTGTGGCTCTCTGCGGGCTCCTTAGTGTATAATCAAGGAGTCTGGAGTAACAGAACGTTCTTAGCCCCCGCCCCTCATAGGTGAAATGTAGGCTCTTCCTTTAAAATTGAAAGTAAAGTTTAGTAAGAAAAGTGCTTTTTTTTTTTTTTTTTTAATTTGAGGTGGTGATGGCAGCAGTGAAAAGAGCACAGGATTTGGACACGGAACCCTTGAGGTTGAATTTCTGCTACAGTAATAGGTAATCAAACTAATTGGTTTTACAGATTCCATAGTTTATTGGCCATTATGGCCCCAAAGAGATTTATGGTCATACAAGCTGTTGCTTAGCACCCTTATTCAGTTTGTGTTTTCCTAATCTCTAACACACTCTTCTTGAAGAGTTAGAATCACTAATAATAAAAATGATAACCATAATCCCATTAAGCAGAGTTTGCAAGGGCTATGGAGTCAATAGGCCAATAGAACTGGCTGGGCAATTCAGTATCAAGAGCCAAGGTGGGGCCGAGTCATCAGAGGAAGTCCACCAAGCTTCCCCCAGATCAATCTCCATGCAATTTCCACATAGAAAGAACTGGAGATACATCAATGCAACAGCAACAGATGGCAGATGAAAAGCAACACAGACCATTCGATATCTCCTTGATGCCAAAACAGTCAAACAGCCCCTTGGAGTTTAGGATCAGCTTTAGGCAGAAGGCGAGGAGAAGGGAAATAGAGGAACCTTGAATCTGACTATTCACCCAAAATAGACTTACGTTTTACATGAGAAGTGACCGTATAACCTCAAATTAGCAAGATTAAAGCTTTTTTTTCCCCCAGAGTAAAAATGAAGCGTCAAGAGCTTAACTAAGTTCAGATGAAGGAACACACAGAGGCTGACATCTTTGCACCCCTTGAATACTAAGAAATCACTTCAGTAATAACAGGAGACAAGCGCTGAGCCTGAGTATGTGACAGCCTTCGTGCTAATAGTTTGCGGGGATTACCACGTTCCTCTTCGGAGCAACCTTATGAGTAAGCACTATTACCAGCTATTGTGCAGATAAGAAGGTTGAGACCTCATACCTGGCAAAACCAAGATTCGAACGGCTGCGTACAAAGCCCCTGACCCCAATCACCGTGCTCTCTACCTGCCTCCATCTAGGAAAGCAAACCAGTCATGTACTCAATAGGGAAGGAGATTACTTTACGTTAGGACGTTAGATTCAGTGGCTATCTCCAAAAGACTTAGTTTTCCCACCGGATTTTAGTTCCTCAAGACCTTGGAACATACTTGCAGAATTTCTAGTTTCCCCGAATAGCACTCTGCATGAGGTAGGGGGTAACGAATGCCCCTAAATGGCAATGTCTGTATCCAATTTGCCAGGTTCCATGAGGCACAATGGTCCACATGGGAGCAGCACTGCCTTTGCTAGCCTTGATGTTACATCCTGAAGAGGATTCCACGGCGGAAGTAATTTGGTGCCCACATCTTAATAAATACGGTGAGAATCTGTCTCCCGCTTAGGCTTAGTGTTAGTTGGCTTGATAAAATACATGACTAGGTAGACAGATGAGAGATCATTTATTTCCTTTTTCTACCTATCAACATAGCTAAGGAAATTATGCCGTTCACCATGTTCTTGTTCCTCATGCCCCAGCAGCTTAATCATTATCATAAATAAGTATAGTGTTTCATAAGGCAATCTGGGATTAAAGTATATCACTGTTGTTTTCAATTTTAGGATTACTGAAAACTGATCCATTTCATGTGTTGTCTTTCAGCGCTCATGATTAATTTCTGCTACGAGCACATCAAAACTAATCCTCATGCTGTATGCCTATATTAGATTGGAAATCTCAGATACCTTGGTTCACCTGATACATCAAAATACTTATTTTAATTTTATATGCAAATATTGTAGTACTCCAAATCAATGGAATCAAGAGGGCACAATGCCTGGCCTTATGCTGTGCGAGCACACAGCAATGTCCAGCTGCTGTGAAATTGGATACCTTTTAATGCCTTTCTGTAATTAGCATATTATACGAAAGCCATAAATGAGAAATCTCCATGCCCATGGTGTCTTTTTGTTGCAGCTTACCTGTGGCCTTTTGTGAAACTCTATACAACACACGAAATCTTGGGTCTGCTCTGCTTCTCCCAGAAGTTACAAAAACTAAAGAGAAATGAGCTATTTTAATCTCCAGTATGGAAGGTGCTGTTTGACGTGAGTTGCATGTGTCCCTGGTGGTCATTGTCATTTTGTAATCTTACAAGGTCTTTTGTTTTAAATGTACAGTGGGCTTACATGGCAACTTTATCAGATGAATTATCTTCTTTAGGAAATCTTCTGGAACACAAAAAGTAATATACAGCAAACCAATTTTTCTATCAGGTTTGTGCCAGGAAGTTTCTATATATAATCAAAACTCTGTATATAGGGCTCTTGCTTGCCTACAAAAATGTATTTAAAGAGATTTCTGCTTCACCAATGTTTTCCTTCCTTGCAAGTATGATACCTAAGCATAAATTTCCTCTTCTGCCTCATACCTTTTTCCCCTCAGCTACATCAAATAACATTACAAATCCCTGACTCATTTCAAATTAATTTTGTACCAAAAAACTAACTTCCTTATCCAAAGTAGTAAAATAGTGTATATTACTAATGTATATAAACGAGGAGCACCCAAGTGGTCTTTTCAAGGAAGAAAAATAGTGTGTAGATTTTCCTATTTCAGGAGTGGTCTCTGAAGGGCCACCACAAACACAGTCCACCAATTCCATCAAGGATGATGCCCTTTGGAGCAAAAGACAGGGGCTGTAATCACATGACATGATGTTATTTTCCTTAGCTATTTGTGTTTAAATTCTCAAAAACAACTTTGAGATGGGAACCCCTTAATGAGAGCGGTAATAACAGATGTTTTCCAAGGCTGGCAAACGGTGTAACTAGAAAGGTAGAAAGTGAAAAGTAGATGGTGGGACAGCAAAGAAAGGAAAGGTATCATGTACACCCTATGTCTTTCACTGCCCCAGGATAGCCCCCCCCTTCTTTTCTGTTCAATACGCTCTAGGTTTTTTGCACCCAAGTGGTGCTGTTAACCTTCCTATATCCTTCCTCTTCCTGGCAGAGAGTTGACTCTTTAATATTTTATGAGAGTCCGTTGGAAATTAGTCTGTGTGGTAGACTTTTCGCTACATTATGGAGCCAGCAAATCAAATGTTAGATACTAGTAGGCTTCCCTGGGCCACAAGCTGCTGTCTCCTGGGACTAAGGAACTTATGAAAGCTGAGCTGCCTTCAAGGCAACCATGGAAACGAACAGAAAATGACGTTTGCCGCACTGAGCTTCTTATCAAGTTCCCCATACTACTTGTACATAATGACAAAGACCCACAGAAGTCAAGGTAAAGGAGATACTCATGCTCATGCTAGAAGGAATCCTTGTATGCTAACATGAATTTGTCTCATTTCTGATTTATCTCAGATCCTTTACAGCATCAAAGAAGAAACCCAGAATTTGGGATCAAACAGACGGACTTCAAATCCCAGTTCAATCTCTTAGAGATTCTTAACAAAAATATTCCTAAAAGGTCTGAGCTGTAGTTTCCACGTTTATATAATGGGTAAATAAGAGCTACCTTATCAGGTTGTCGTGAGGATTAAAAAAAATAATGTGTATAACGTTCCTGGTGCAGAACTTTAACCCAGGGTTTTAAAAAACTGGTACCTATTTATTGGTCTAAAACTGTTCAAAATAATAGTAGCAGCTTTTATAATAGTGGCAGATATAATAAAAGTAACTATGACCTATTATTGAATACTTTACAAGCTAGTCACTGTGCTAAGCATATGGACATAGAATTTCCAAATATAAAAACCCTAGAGTATGGATATCAGTTCACAGAAGAGTATCCCTGCTAAGTGATCCAAACAGCCTGGAGAAACTGGAGAGGTAAGGAGATTCCATGCCTTGGTCTGAGTCAGGGTTCTGCCAAACTAGCATCTAGTCTGACTTCGGAAATTTAAGTAACTTCTCCAATGTCACACAGCTAAAAAGTGCCCAACGCTCATTTTCATTATGTATTCTAGATATAAGTTTTCCCTAGTTTATGCAACGTATCTCAAAACTTAAAGTGAAAGAGATCCTTGGAGCCCAAGTAAACCTATACGCACTCGCTACTCTAAATCCTGTTGCTGCATTGCCAGAGACTGTCAGATAAACACTGCTCCCCAGATCTCCCCTGAGCAGGAACCCATGGAGTAGGTAGGCTCAAGCAGTACCACACCTATCAGAGAGCGGAGAAGGCCAGCACCTCTAGCCTGACCAGAAAGTCCCAAGAGACTGGCTGACAGTGACCCAAGGTCACAAAACTCCCACTCAGAAGAGCTCAGAGACTCAAGACTGAAGAATAAAGCCCAACCCTCACCATCGTTAATGACAGTAAAGTAAGTACTGGAGAAAGCAACAGTCTCATCGGGAATGAATGTTGAGTCCTAGGCCGCCTGATTGGCTCAGTAGGTTAAGCATCTGCCTTTGGCTCAGGTCATGATCCCAGGGCCTGCTCAGCAGGGGGTCTGCTTCTCCTTCTGCGCGCGCACACACACACACACACACACACACACACACACACCCGTGCTCATTCTTGCTCTCTCTCAAATAAACAGATAAAATCTTTAAAAAAAAGGATTTAATGTTGAGTCCAAACACCAACTGAAGTAAACTTGGCAAGGAGCAAAATTGTTACAAGAAAATAAGCTACTTCCTGTACCTTTTTGTCATGCTAAACTGAGCTCTGAGATGATACAAAAAAAGCTGGTACCATAAATATGTACCAACTGGAAGTTCATTTGCCTGGGAAAACCCTGCCTCAAAGCAGAGATAAACTGTCCTCAACTTCTCCAGATGTTTCTTCATGCTGCTTGTGACACTTGACATAGATACTTTTCTGTATCTCCAAAAACTCTGTTTCCAATATTGGGAATGAGTGAGAGTTTCTCTGGAAAGAACCTTCAACATCATCACTCTTGACATTTACCCCATTGCGAATCCAATGGCTAACTCAGGAAAGTAATAAGAGAAGCACCTACACCAAAATCTAAATAAGTAAAACAGATGGATTTTTGCAAGATTCTCCACTTTCCAAAAGGATCTCTTTAGATAACCACCTCCTTACCACATTTAATGTCTGATTCCATTTACATACTTAGCCCTTTGGAGAAATATATTTAATTTCTAAAGAACACCTGTATGCCTCAGATCAGATAAGATTTACGAGAAAATGAGTGCACTTGGCCGAATTCATAAACATCAACGAAGCACCCACGAGTACGTGGAAATATTACTGACTGTATAGCACCATCAACCGACTCAGGATGAGAAATGGACTGCAAACTGCTATCTGCAAAGTCCCAAGTTTTACTAATATTCCTTACCCTGAAAAAAAAATGCTAATTCTAGGAGAGTGTGTTTTATTTTTAGAATGTCTGGTTTCTGACAACATTATCCAGAAACAATTATTCAGTAGTGAATGCCAAGAAACCCAAGTACTGAAATGATAAGAAATATTTCAAGCTACCTTTCCCAGAAATACAATCTGTTTCTCAATTGATAGAAATTCATCATAAGCAACTGTCTATATCATGGTTCTCCAGGAAACTTCATCATGCTCTAATTCATCAAAAGCCACCAGACCAAATTGCCATTTAATCCCTGAATCAATGAAATAATTCAGCCAGCTATTTAGAAGTTTGTGAACACCTTATCAAGTACCTCATGTGCTGTGCCACACCAATTTTAAACTCCATCCAGTGTATCAGAAACGCTAATTCTTGACATAGACTCACTTTCATTATGGGATTTACACAGCTTAAAAATCACAGCTTTATGAAAAATACGAGATCCTTCAACCTATTCATTTCTTAGAAACAGAAAAAATGGTAAGCATTTATCAAGAAAAAATTTGCAATAAATTAAGAGAGTCATTTGTTTAAAAGATCAACTCTTGAACAAAGCACACAGAGAAGCAGAAGCAAGAAGCCTGGGGTCCCCAGCAGGGACCTGCTTCTCGCTACTTGATTAATCTCAGCCAAGTTGGGTTCCAAATTCCACATCTATAAAGAGGGGAAAAGTAGAATTTCTCTCGTTTTCATAGACTTTTTTTTGTGGAGCAAAGGGGACCATGTAAGAGATACATAAAAGTATGCAATGTTATTATCAAGGGCATTTTCAAGGGAAAGGAGAGAAACAGAAAATACATTTGGTGGCTGCCTCTCCTTGCGTGACTTTTCTTCTCCACCCACTCAAAGCAGAATAGTCACAAATAAGTTGTTGCCTAAAGTAGGACCCGGAGAAAAAGACCAATTCTCTGGCACTAAAATGTTCACTCTCGGGGCAGTTACTAAATGTCACTGAGCCAGAATATCTCTTTCTTTCTAAATGGAACAGCTTACCTGACCCCACCTACACAGGCATATGACAATAGATTTAATAGTGTTATCTTACTCAGCTTCTGTCTGTAAAACTGGCTGTAGAGATAATATATTTAAAGCCTATAGCATAGTGCTTAGCACATTCATTTATTCAACAAATAATCTTTCCTAGCTGTTGCAGATATAACAGAGAATGGAACAGAAAAACCCCGGGCTCCATTGAGCTTATGTTCAAGTAAGAGAAGAAGAGACAATAAACCAAATAAATGAGTAAAATACAGAGTCTGTCATTTGATGGCAGTGTGGGCTCCGTGGGCACACGGCCTGTGCAAGTTCACGAGCCCCCGAGCGCAGAAGGATCTGTGTTTGATTTAAGGGTCTGCTGTGGCCATCTTGAAATTTTTAATGCATTTTGAACAAGGGGCCCCACATTTGCATTTCCTGTTTGGTGGTAGATGCCATGGAGAAAAATAGTGAGAAGGGGTTAGGGAGATAGGAGGCAGGAAGAGTGGTCACCAGGGCCCCAGCAGGGCCTCAACATGACATTGCACATTGTGAACACCATACAAAAGTTCCTCGCAGAGGGGACCGAGGCGCGCTGAAAAACCACCTAGAGGAAGAGGGCTTGTTTCTTTGCACAAAATTGGCTCCAGGCAGCTGGCGCGAGTGAGGACAATCACAGAGATGACAATGTGTCACAGGTACCTTCAGAAGCGGTAGCCCAGCAGCTTGACTTCTTATCCATCTGAGAAACATAGAGGCATGACCCAGGAGTGGGCACCTTTGTCTTATTTACACAGATTCCAGTTAAACTAGCAATGGGCCTGCTGGCCAGCCAAGGCCTCCCTGAGAAGGGGACACTTGAATAAAGGTCTGAAGAGGTAAGCGAGTTGTGCAGAATGGAAGAAGGAAAATCTAAGCCAAGGAAACAAGCGCCAAGTGAGTGCAAAGGCCTTGAGACAAGAGCTTGGTTCATGTTTCTGGAATAGCCCAGAGACCAATAAATCCAGAAGATGGAGAGGAAATCTGATCAGAGACGCAAGTAGAACTGTGAGGCTTGGGACTTGGGCTTTCGTTCCAACATGGGAAGCCACTGGAGTTTTATATAAAGTATCATGTTCTAGACTCCGCCTTGTGAATACAATGAACTGAGCAAGAGTAGAGATAGGGAGCGCAGTTAGGAGGCTGTTTTCATTATCCAGATGAGAGTGATGGTGATTCAGACCAGGATAGCAGCAGAGACAAAGTGATGAGAAGGGGTTAGATTTCAGACGTATTTTAGGAAGTAAAGCCAACAGGATTTGCTGACGGATTTGATAGAGGCTATAAGAGAGGAGGCAAGAATGACTCCAAGGTTCTTGTCCAGAGGTACTGGAAGGACAGAGTTACCATTAACCAACCTGGGGAGACTGGCAGAACCTGCTGGTGGGAAATCAGGAGATCTGTTTTAGGTACACGATATTGGAGCTGCGTATTAAACATCACACTCGTTAGCAGAGTAGATGTAGGAGTCTGGATCCAGTTCAAAGAAAGGTGAGTTAGATATCCAAATTTGGGAGTCATCAATGTGTGGAAGATATTTAAAGTGATGAGACTGGATAGGATCAAGAAAAGAGTGACGGAAAGTTCCAAAGGCTAAGATCTGAAGTCTTTCAATGTTTAGAGGTCAGTGAAATAAAAGAGAAAGAAAACTGAGAAGGACCGGCTAGGTTAAAGGAAAATGGGGAGGGTATGTTGGCAAGAATCCCAGGACATGGAATCTGTCCAGGAGAAAGAAGAGATTACTACATCACATGCTGCTTAAAGCTCAACTAAGAAGACAGCTAAGACCCGATCTTTGGATACAGACACATGGAAGCAAGAGTAGACCCTCAATAAATGGTGCTTATTATGATTACTTCAGAAGAAAAAAGGGTGGAAAAACCACTCTTATCTATAAACTACTTCACGAAGCCACTAGAATGCTGTACTTATGAGTTTATCATTTAACTGTATTAGGGGAAACTATGTTCATTTATTTAAGGGGAAATATTTAATGCCAGACTGTTCCAGCCAGGAGCAATTAGCTATATATCACTATTGAATACCTAAAATATGACTCGTGAGAGTTAGGAACTGAATTTTTAATTAATTTCATTTAATTATAATTAATTCTAAAATATATGTGACTCGGTTATTAAAAAATGTTTACATATGTTTTGAACAATTTGTGTACATGAATCTATTTTTAACTGTGATTTTATGAAATTGAAATAGGGTGTTTTACTTGTGTTTAAAATTTGAAGACCGAATTAGAAATGCTATTACTAAACTGTACACGCAAACTTGAACACTTGGTACCAAAAAAAGAACTTAAAGTATATCATTAATTATTTTTATATTGATTATGTTAAAACATTAATATTAGATATGTTGGATAAATAAAATATATCATTAAAATTAATTTCAACTATTTCTTTTTACTTTTCTGATGTGGCTACTAGAAAATCATAAATTGCGTATCAGCTCACATCATATTTTATTGGACAGCACCAGTCCAATGGATTCGTGTTGTAGACAAAATTAAGTCCTGCCAAAATGAAGAATTTGGGCACCTGTTTCATTAAAAGCTTCTCTACAACAACTGAGAAACAATGATGTACTAGGGTCCACGTGATGCTTCCTGCCTGAAAATCTGCATGTCCTCTTTCCACTCTGTCTGCTTATTGGAAAGCCCCACCTTATATCACTGGGCCCATTTCTACCTATCCTTCAAAAATTCTGCTCCAGCAATGTATGCTCGAAGAAGGTGAATTTTCTGACTTCTGGATGAGAGCAATAGCACATGATGCGGTACATGTCTGTGTGCCCTACAAGACTCCCCGACCTCGAAGCAGGGAAAGGTCATTCATTTCTGGATCTCAAGAGCTTAGCACAAGTCCTGATGTATGGTAAGCTTCAAAAATCACTTGTTGACTAAAGAAGTGCACACAGAGTATAATGGTCATGGAGACGTAAAGGATATGTACAAGTACACTTGAGAGAAACTCATTTATTCAGCTGTCAGACTTCTAGAAACTTCAAATACCTGAAAAGCAACCACATAATCTGAAAAAAAAAGAAAGAGTGAAATAATACTATGAATGACTGAGTACCCAAGCACATGGACAAGCTTTTTTCATTTGATCTATACAAGAACTCTTCATTATAATAACCTTTAACAGTTATTGAGTTATCTTCCTGATACTGTGGCCAGCATGTTACATCTATGAACTTTTTCCACCTTCACCACTCCACACTGTGGATTCTAATGTCATTTCCATTTTGCAGATCAAGAAGATAATAGCTTGCACAAAATTACACTGTTAGTGTCAAAGCCAAGTTTAAAATCCAGACGGTCCCTAAATATTCGAGATGTGAAATAAGCATAACCTTAGTGCAAAGGACTTCTAATGCAAACATTTCCAATCTGGAAGCCAAGAGAAATCAACTGGAGGTAAATGTTGACCACAGAACCATGTGGGGGCAATATTGAGACACAGGTTTCGAATGACTCCCTACCGTCAACCCTCTGAATCCATAGGAAAGCTGGAATCTTCCCTGGCCTGGAATCTACTGCTTTCTTACTGGCTGTACCATCTAGCAATCGTGTTCACCTGGTTTTTGCTAGACTAGAGTTTTGCCTTCAGTGACCAAAATTGCAAATTACATGCTGAAAGAGCTGAGCAAACGATGGTGCTGGACCAAGATCAACTGCTGAAGTGAGACCTAACAGAAAGGAGGAAGTCAGGAGAATCATCAACCCCACAGCAAACTGAAGAGATTGGGCACAGAAGGCAGCCTCACATACATGGCTTTTCCCCAGGGGCTCCGTGGAACGCAAGAGGAAGAGTAAGGTTTATAAAATGATGCCTACAAAAATGCTCTTACCAAGAAGAGGCTAAATTGTGTGTGCGTGTGTGTGTGTGTGTATTTTTTACAAGCAAATACATATTTTAGAAAGATTTTTTAACAAAATAGAAATAAAAGAAGTCTGATGTTTTAAAAAAGAAGAAATATCAGCAAAACGGACTATTCCCCACCCAGAAAACCTTATAGGCTGAAAATAACATAAAGAATTAGTGTGCATGTCTACAGGGGCAGATGTATGCATGTCTGTGAGGGTTTATGTATAAATACAGCAGCTCCAGTTTGACAACTGACCACTGGATGTACAATGGAAATTAAGCCATGGGAGAGAGGAGGGGGGACGGGGGTCAGAACCACGTGCGAAAGCCTTAGCAACTGTATGTCTGGAAAACAAAAGCTATAGAAAGACAGGAAATGAAGTGCACTGAAGGAAAGAGAAAAGTAAAGATGGTGTCACAGAGGAAATATAGTTTATGTTTTTATCCTTCTCCAGATGACGTTGAGGTATATACTAAGAATTTCAAAATAAGTCAGGAAATCGATACACACAGCTAAAATTGTGCCACACTTTCATTCGTGGGTTCTGGAAGGACTGTCAGTGATGCCACCTTTGGTGCCCTTTGAACAATGATCTGCAATGATAGCCTCACTCTTTCAGACTCATGTGAGATGGGGACACCCACTCAATAGGATTTGGTGCCACAGAAAACCTTGGCAGCAATGTGTCATCATGTCAATGTTTATTACACCCGGTTTCCTTTTGATGAAACATCTATTCAGATAACTTATATTGAGTACCTGCACGATATATCAGGTATTCCCAAGAAGACTAAGAAGAGAATACTAGCTAACAATAAAAAGCCCTAACAAAATGCTAGTTAGTTTTTACTACTTCCCTGTCAGAAACTTTTATGGTTTTAGACTAGAATACTTTGTTTGCCAAAGACAGTCCAACTTTATATAAAGCTTTAGTTTGGTCCTGTGGCTTTTTTTTTATTTTGGAAGTAAGTAGAGGGTTCACTGTGCTAGGTGATTGTTGCAATTAACAGTTTTGCTGCTGTGTTAAGTGTCTGGAAGTCTGAGATGGGGAGAGAAGGCACGCCACCAACGGCAGAGTTACATCGTGGAGCTGTCGGCTTGGCCTCAACTTTGAAAGTCTAAGGCTGTGAAAATAAATCTGAACGTAAGAAAGAGACTATAATACTGTTTTTCAGATGACCAAGCAAGATTAGTTGAAGCTACAACTGTAGGGGTTAAAATAAGTCCCTCAACTATAACTATAGGGCTTAAAATAAATACTAGGGGCACCTGGGTAGCTCAGTGGGTTAAGTGTCTGTCTTCAGCTCAGGTCATGATCCCAGGGTCCTGGGATCGAGTCCCACATCGGGCACCTTGCTCAGCAGGGAGCCTGCTTTTCCCTCTGCTTTTGTCAGCTGCTCCCCCTGCTTGTGTGCTCTCTCTCTCTCTAGTACTCTCTTTATCAAACAAATAAATAAAATCTTTAAAAATAAATAAATAAATATTAGTTAATAAAATTAGGATTGTATATAGTCAAAATTTGTGCAAAGGATGGGGCGCCTGGGTGGCTCAGTCGTTAATCATCTGCCTTCGGCTCAGGGCGTGATCCCGGTGATCTGGGCTCTAGCCCCGCATCAGGCTCCTCCGCTGGGAGCCTGCTTCTTCCTCTCCCACTCCCCCTGCTTGTGTTCCCTCTCTCGCTGGCTGTCTCGCTCTGTCAAATAAATAAATAAATAAAATCTTTAATTAAAAAAAAATTTGTGCAAAGGAAATGAGGACATCAACTTAAACAGAATACTGGGATAACCTCCATCTGTGCAGCTTAAAAATAAAGGGATCCTGAACTACACAGTATCCTCCACTGTCCGTGTCCCCAAATTCGCCAGACTGCTGCAGTCCCCGGGTCCCCACCTCACACAGTGTTAGAAATAAAAGGGCTCCCAGCAACCATTTACACCTCCCTTGTGTTACAAAGAAACTGAAACCCAGAGAACTTAAGCTATTTGCTCAAGGGCACTCCACAGTATCAACTAGAGTCACGCCCAGACCACTTTCTGCCATATGCCACACAGTTCATTAATCTTTAGGATTACCATCCAGCCCTGTCACTGATGTCCCAATTTTGTCATCCATCGTCACCTCTAAACAGTCTTTCAACAATTTTCCTACTTCAAATACACCAGAATCTTCAGATCCTCATTAATCAGAATCCCAATTTCAAAATGCCTGAATTCTTTTTTCTTGAAGATTTGAGAGAGAAGGCACATGCGCACATGTGTGCAAATTGGGGGAGGGGCAGAGGGACAAAATCTTAGAACAGACTCCCCACTGAGCGCAGAGCCCGATGTGGGTCTTGGTCTCATAACCCATGAGATCATGACCTGAGCCAAAACCAAGAGTCAGACACTCAACCAGCTGAGCCACCCAGCACCCCCGAAATGCCTGAATTCTTAATTAAGTCATACCTCTGTCAAACTAATCACTGTGTGCACCTATTATGGAAACTGACTGGTCTCAAAGTTTAAGGCTTCAGTCTGAGATTTCCGTAAGCTGCAATATTCACCTAATAATAAAAAGGAAGTTAAATATGGCTTAACTAGTACACACTTGAGAAAGAATGCAGAACACTTTAAGCAACGCAATAACCAAAGATGGCCAAACCCAGAGTAGCAATTTGACTTCTTCCTGGTGTTACTGAGGCCTAAGTGGTGAGGAAAATGGATGGCCAAAGCAAATATTTCTCATCTCTATTCCCATATATTTTTTCTGCTTCTCTTTATGTGTACACATGCCTAGTCCCAAGTCTCTGCAAATACTACCACCGATCAAGGTGATGATTGACAGGAAGGCAGACAGATGGAGGCAAGATAGCTATCTGGGCTGCCCGGCTTCCGCCACAGACTCTGGAGGGAAAAAAAATGTCGGACCTGTCAGTCAACAGTACAGTGTTTTTATTAATTATTTTTCTCTACTCCTGAGGTAAGGAACAACTTATGAGTCTTTCAGACAGGAAAAATAGGACTATAAAAAGGTAAAATTGAAAGTTGATATCAATTTTTTTCTATCCTCAGTGTGCTTTGCATGCTCCAGTCAGAGGGTTTATATTTTTATTCCTTGTTCTTGTCATCAATTTTGATTTTAATTAACTCAAATTAGCTCATTCTTTTCTAGATTTCCAGTAAATACTTATCTTCCTGGGATCGATATAAAAATGTCAAGAACTGACAAGGAGTAGTCCATTGGAAGATTTTCAGAAACACAGTACTTAAAACTCTGCTATTTACAGAAAGGAAAAAGGCAACTGACCTTTTTATCTCTACATATATAAACTTCATGTATCTACATTTTAGTTTTCTAATTTGTTAGTTTTTAGGGTTCTTTTTATTGCCTTAAAAATTGCATAGCTAAAGCTATAGAAATTTATGAAACAGATGAAAGTTTAAGAGAAATCATTTACATGTCTCAGAATCGGGCATGCTCTCTAAATACATGATTATTTATTTATTTATTTATTTATTTATGATCATACGTGTGGTCATATAAGGAGCTAAATGCCTGTTTGTGGACCCAAGATGAACTTTTCTTAGGTCATTTCTCCTCTTTAATATTTTGTGAAAGTAGAAAGATATGATCTGTTAAAACACCCTAGAGAACCAAAACCAATTTTTAAATACGTCGTTTTATTCTGAATAGCACAAGGCTATGCCTTTCACCAGTAACTTTATTTAAGTGAATGTGATTTTTTTAAAAATGGTTAATAGGCAGGAATCCCCAGAGCTATTAGATGTATGGATCTATAAGCAATTTTCACTTACATGACCATACTTTAGGTTCTTATTAGTTGGGTACTTAAATATGAAAAACACACGCCTCTGTTTTCAGGAACTTTACAGTATTTCATGGGGAGGAATGAGATAGGTATTAAAATAAATAGTAGATAAGGGAGAATATACATGTTCATGAGAGGCATAAACAAATTATTATAGGAGTCCAAAAGAGAGGTAAAGGACATATCTGGTAAAGGAGATGAAAGAGATCCATAGGAGCTGATACTTAAGGTGGGTCTTGAAGGACAAGAAGAATTCTGTCAAATGGAAACGGTAGGAGGAAAGTTCTATGCTAAGGACACAGAATAAACAAAGGCATGGAGAAGTTAATATACTGAAAGAACAGAGCATACTAGGGGCCTGGGGAAAGCAGTTTAGCTGGAACGTATGTTGTCCTCTTACCAGTGCAAGACAAAACTAATGTCTAGATTTTTTAATGAACTTAGTGGTCAATAAAGAGCCACAAAAATTTACCCAAAGCCAAACTATCAAGTGTCTCTTCAACCCATTTCTCATGTTTATCATTTCCTTCGTGAAGCTGAAATCTTTTCTGGAGGTCAGAGAAGCAACACCTAAAAATTCAGCCAGTCCAGAGTCCTGAGAACCCATCACACCTGAGCAAAGGCACCGTTTGTACTTTCCCTAAATAAATAACACTCCCCTCAGAAAAGCCCTATAACTTTGTATTACCACCGACCACCTCGTCTGTATTTTTCAGTTGGTTATTTCAGTTGAATTACAGGTGTTTATAACAAGAAGTTAAATGCAAAAGATACTAATCCATTGCAAAATAGGTACAAGCCGGCACCAGTTTTCAAGACAGAAAAATAGTCAAGTAACAGTAACCGCAAAAAGGTGTAATTTCAGTGAAGTTACATTGCAGGATAATAACAAATGAAACACAGCTATGAGTCAGCTTTTTCTTGAGACTAATAACTACTGCCAATCACTCACTGAGAAATTCATATTTCTTAGAGCTTCCATCATCATTTATTTGTTACATTTCTGGGAGATTTTCCCTTATAAAAAAAAGTGTATGATTAATACTCAGTGGCTTCAGCTGGAAGATATTTGTTAGTAACACACAGAATGTAACGGCTTCATGATTTCTATACAGTCTGGGAGGGAGGCGTGGGAAGCCTGCTTCAGTCTCTTCGAAAGTACTTCAGCACCAGGGTCTGGTTGGACACACTGCAGAAAGTCATACATCACAAGGACACAGAGAGAACAGACCAACGTGTGACAGAATCAGGCACGAAGATAAGGCATTCCGCTGATAAGCCACTGCATGGGCATTTTTTTGGAAGGCATTTTAAAGGAGGACATCCTTTCTTAAATCTACCGTTGCCTGAATTTAAACACATACGGGTTTAGAAATGAGCTCAGAGGGAGATGTTGAAGTTAAAGGATGAACTTAAAGCAACTGCAGAGCTCCTAATAGGAACTAATAAATTGTTAAAAATGAAAGTTTTTTAAAAGTCCACCCAAGAGTCTAGGGAGAATATTTACCTCTTTCTTTGGGTGGGCGGGGGGTGATGAGTGTGGAACACCGTATTATATGGCATTCGGAGTGTGTAATATACAAATGTAAATTCAAGGTGATTGCTCAGAAAATAAGAGTCATTTCATTCACAGTGTAGATTTGACCATCGTCAGTCAGTATTTATCCTGTGTGTACTGTTCCTAGTTGAACTTTATAATAAACTTTTGGTGGGGAGGTAGGGCGTTCTGACATAGTGGCAGGGAAAGGATGCGCTGAGATGTGCTGAGCATCAGGGGTGGCTCAGAGAATGGTGGGATCTGGGGAGGTGGACCAGCCTTCCCAGAAGAAGTCCAATCTTGCAGGGTCTCCTGAGAGCTAGGGGGTTGGCAGAAGAGTGCAGAGATGAGAAACACCTGGGTGCCTCAGACTCATTCATAAGGAGTTTGGCTCACGCCACTAATACACAAACCCCAACTGGACACCTCACCTGCCTTCTGGATCCAGTCAGAGTCACAGTACAGGGGTGCCATGCCCCAGAGGCCTGGCCAGGTGCCGGAAGGTCTGTGCCCCAAAGGCAGGACTGGGGAGGCAGCACCCCAGGGCAGAATGGGGACTAAGACACACGTGCCAGTCTCAAATCTACAATCTTTCAGGAGATGGAAGGGCCTGGAGTAGCGATGGTGGACTTGCAGAACCCCAAGGCCCCAATCCCATCTCTGCTAAAGTCCAAGGCCATAGGAACCTTAACGTGCCATCCCACTGCACATCCTTGGCACCAGCTGTTCCTCCCCCCAGCTGTGAGGGAGCTCAGGACTCCACCGCTGCCTTTTTCTGGAGGCTTTCCCCTGAGGAGCAGACTCCGGGCATCCCTCCCTGACCCAGCCCATTCATCACACCCTGTGGCGGGAGACTCTATACCCATAGAAAAAGTAACTGGTATTCCTGCTTGGAGATATGCAGGCGAGGCCGACCAAGCTGACAAGGCAGTATTACCTGGGGGAGTAACGTGAACAGGCGAGATAATAAGCATTGTTTATAGAATTCTGCCTAAATGGTGCTCAATTTTATGTGGGTGAGCTACTTATTACAGTGTTCATCATATAGTAATCTCAGTTCGGTGCAAAAATTCAGGAATTTCCCTCAGTACACAAATGATACTAAGCAACTTGTAGTATTTGAAACCAGAACAGGAAAAAAAAAAAATCTCTAGCTATTACATTACCACAGAGATATTGCAACTTCAGGAAATTTTTCTCATAGCAAGCCCTATTTCAGGGTTCGTTTGATCTACAGGAAATCATTATACCACAGAAAAGATTTATTAACTTGCAGTCTTCATGTATCTTATAACTCTTAGAAGCTTACCAGGTACTAGGGTAATAGAACTTTCTTGAATATGCATGTGTCATCATTCCAGTAAAGAATATTGTGAGAGTCTTGATGTAGTAGACTACAGTATCTGGAAATAATATTAGCTCTACTGAACATAGTGTCCAATTCCCCATACATAATAATAAAATAATATCTGGATTATAAACTTGCTATTTATTGCTTAATTTGGAGAAAGCATTAGTTAACATACTGTGGCCAACCTATCTATGTTAACTCTCGTCACTTAGATGAAAACCAAAGCACAATATTAACCTATGTTTACTGTTATATGATAGATGTTTCTAGAAAATTTAAGTTAAATAAAAACATTGTGTATCAAGTTAATGTTAAATTTAATGCATAGTCAAGAGGAAGGTTGAGCTTTTCTGGAAGGTACTACGAATTTAGAAATCCATGGATTCACAAATTGCTTAATTTACAATGTTACATGTTTCTCACACTGGACATTGGAGCGATGGACGTGGTTCAACCATGAATCAAGCACATGCTGGCTTTATTTACACCAATCTTCCCAATGCTAGGAAGCTCTCATAATGTCCCAAATTTCATGATATAATTCTAGGGATTTTAAAATTTCATAGCTCAACAGTATGTGCAAATTTTAAAATTTAGTCTTCATCATGATTTCTCTATTAAGAGAAACATGGTATCAGCCCTCATTGAACACTACACCAAAAACTAATGATGTACTATACTGTGGCTAACTGAACATAATAAAAAAAAAAAAGAGGGAGAGAGAGAGAAAAAGAGAAACATTTAGTGGCAGACAATAACACATGAATAACATTTATCAGAAAGCTAGGTTCTAGTAGCCTACTAATATACGAATGCCAACTAGCAGACTTAAAAAAGAAATTCTTTTGACCTGCATTTGCTAAAGATTTTTAGAAAACTTGATCAGGGTCACAAGACTCCATTTTATTGCATTCTGTCTCAGTACATTCTTCTGTAAAGAATTCTTTAGCAATGTATCTCTTTATTGGCTTTATACATGTTAATTTTCAGATACAGTTCTTAAATTGAGACAAATACATAATCCTTGCCTTCGGTAGGTGGTTTAAGAATTTCCCTGACAAAATACAATGAAACAGAAGGAGGAAGGAAAACACAGTAATACTGGTTTGCTAACTCTTTGCCTGAGACCCCAATATTTCTAAGAATTCAGAGGAATAAAGCAACTTACATGTTCAGTATACATCAGGATACCTGAAAATGTAGTTGGTTTTTGGTTTTTTTAAATCTGATGTCTTGTTTTCACAGAAAACCAGATGGTGTTTTTCGGTGTGGGGGTGGTAGTGGAATTGGTTTTGTTTGTTGTTGTTTTTCAAAAACAGGTGTGACAATCATTTTCTCCTGCTACTGTATTAGCACATTTAATTGCTAAGTTCACAGGCAGCCCTCTCAATTCTTTTACCAGCAGATGGTGAAAGTGATTTTAAAAGAGGAGTAAGGATTTTTCAAAAACCATTCCAGAACAGTATGAGATCTGCTCTTTCCTCAATGGGTGTGTCAACCTCTGATGAACACTAATGGAAGTCACATAACAGCATCCCCATTGCATTTGCCTTTAATTACTTGACAGTTATCCAGATTTTGCGAAATTACTCGCACATTATCTAACAAAGCATTATGTACTCGCAGTAACTTTCGTCAAATCACTTTATAACCATTAGCTAATTAAACTTCACAATACTTCTACAAAATATAGAGCTAGAAAGTTATACAAGTTCATTTTACCGAATTCTTAGGTATGTATCTCTGACAAACTTGAAAGTTAAATCTAAGTCGCAAACTCACAAGGATTGATGTCCCTTGTGACACGGGTTCCTCATATGTAAATGACTAGCTTTGAGAATAAGGACGCCTCTGGTTTGCAGGCACACTGTTAGGTGCTTCTCCATTATCCACTGATTTCTTCTTAGCAGAATTCTACTTCTGTTCAGAGTGGCCAGTGTTAAAGAAAAAATGATCCTGACACTTGTCATATGGTAAGGAAGACTTTATCCTAGAGCGTCACAATAAGGATATTGCAGTAGCCGGGGGATCAGACTCAACTCCAAATACAGCAAGGAAAGCTGGGGGTTTATAGCCACGGGACAGAGTGATGGGGTCAGTGGACAGAAAACTGCAGACAGAAGACTTCAAGGGTAAGAGAATGCCTGCTAAACTGACCTAATAGGATTCCTGCTGAAGGCAAGCCAAGGACTTACACAGCCAAGATCAGGGATAAAGAACTTGATCAAATATCAAGCGGGGGCGGCGGGGGGTGGGGGGAATTCTCGCTAAAGTGACTTAGTAGGATTCTTTCCTAACCCACGGCTGGGCAGACCAAAGAAAGGGTGGGGGCCAAAGTTAAGGTTTAGTCCAAAAAGAGGGCTAAGAGGAGCGTGGCTAGAGCTTGGCCAGAGAGACTTCGTCACCACATATCTAGCTAAAAGTTCAACTCTCTCTTGCCGCTGAGTGTGACATTACGTGGCTCTCAACAGCAACACATAGGAAAAAGCCTGCTGGAAAGTCTTGGGAATGTTTTCAGTCTTCTTTTTTTTTTTTTTTAAATGATTTTTTATTATATTATGTTAGTCACCATACAGTACATCCCCGGTTTCCGATGTAAGGCTCGATGATTCATTAGTTGCGTATAACACCCAGTGCACCATGCAATACGTGCCCTCCTTACTACCCATCACCGGTCTATCCCATTCCCCCACCCCCCTCCCCTCTGAGGCCCTCAGTTTGTTTCTCAGAGTCCATAGTCTCTCATGCTTCATTCCCCCTTCTGATTACCCCCCCCTTTCTTTATCCCTTTCTTCCCCTACTGATCATCCTAGTTCTTATGTTCCATAGATGAGAGAAATCACAGGATAGCTGTCTTTCTCTGCTTGACTTATTTCACGTAGCATTATCTCCTCCAGTGCCGTCCATGTTGCAGCAAATGTTGAGAATTTGTTCTTTCTGATAGCTGAGTAATATTCCATTGCATATATGGACCACAACTTCTTAATCCATTCATCTGTTGAAGGGCACCTCGGCTCCTTCCACGATTTAGCTATTGTGGACATTGCTGCTATGAACATTGGGGTGCATATGGCAGAGGCACTGCTTGTTCCCCTCACTTCCTTCCATAATGCAATGAATCCCAATTGTGACCGTAGGAATTAAAGCCGCATGCTAAAGATGGGGGAACAGAAAGAGCGAGCCTCGGATTTACTGAAAATGTGGAACTGTTAATGCAACTCTGTACTGCTTCCTCTAGACTTTTTGCTCTGTGAGAAAAATTAAGCCACAATGGTCAGGTTTTCTATAATTCAAAAAGAAAACAATCTTGGCTGAGACATTTGGCAAACATGATTCTCTTATTACAATAGAGTGTCCGTGGTAAAATTATTCTACATTGAGCTGGAAAGATAAAATCCAAAATATGATTCCAGGAAAATTAAATATTAAGAATGAGTGAGCCTGGGGCGCCTGGGTGGCACAGCGGTTACGCGTCTGCCTTCGTCTCAGGGTGAGATCCCGGCGTTATGGGATCGAGCCCCACGTCAGGCTCCTTCGCTGGGAGCCTGCTTCTTCCTCTCCCACTCCCCCTGCTTGTGTTCCCTCTCTCGCTGGCTGTCTCTATCTCTGTCGAATAAATAAATTTAAAAAAAAATCTTTAAAAAAGAAAAAAAAAGAATGAGTGAGCCATAGATATCTCTTTCTTCAGCATACATTCAATGCTTGCTTTAAGAATATTCCATGCAAAGGAGAAATTTGGGGTTATGGGATATATGGATTTGCTACCCATTTAAAAAAAAAAAAACTTAGCATGAGCTAGTAGAACCCATATGTAACAACAGAATTCCTGGTTAAATAAAATAGAAAATAATTTATCATTAAAATGGAAACCATAGCATTCTCAATGGCCACACAAATTTTTTAACTCTCTGGTTCTCTGGAGCAGAACCTCTCCCCTGGGTAGCAGAGCACCAGGCTTCCAGGACTTCAGAGCCCCCGGGCATGTCAGAAGTAACCTCCAAACAGCCTCCCCCACCAAGTATTATCATTTCCGATGCGTGCTAGCTGATGAAAAATACAGGGAAGTCCTGCTCTGAATAGAGACTCATAGCTATGGCACGAGTTTTGAGATGGATCACAAGTAATTTGTTAGAAAAATATGAAAATTTACAAATGCCTTTTCAAATATAGGCAAATTCATAGTTACCCATTAGTACCATTTCTCTCAGCCATATTTTGATAATTTCCTCTTTCATTTGTCAAGGCTTTCAATTAAAATATGCATAAACACACATAAATGCATAAATATGGTTCACATTGTTTGGAAAAGGTGGTCTTCTTTTCCTCATTTCCTTTTTTATGTTCCCACGTCCCCTTAGCCTTTGTCCATCTCCTTCAGCCTCAACTACAAGAGCACACCACCCTACCTTTTCCCAAAGACCTTTGCAAGACGCTATTTCCATCAGCAATATATGAACAACCTTTTTTCTATCTTCCTACCAATAATTTGCATTACTAGTCTTGAATTTCTGCCATTCTAGTATTTATGAATAGCTCTCATTCTTTCATGTACATTTCTCAATATATAAACTTGAGCATTCTTTCACATGTTTGTTGATCATTTGTATTTGCTCTTCTGAGAATCACATATTCCTGACATTTGCCCGTTTTTCTTGGGCTGTTTGCCTTTGTCTTACAAATTTTCTCATCCATGTAAATACTAACTGTCGTGACCACATGTGTTTTTCAGATCCACTGTGTGATTTAGTTTCCGTACATAGATCTTCATTTTTAAGTGGTTAAGTACAATTTTTTTTTTTTTTTTTAGAGATAATGAGGGTTATTAGTCCTGGTTAAGAAAGCTTCTCTAATGCCTATGTTTTTTTTAATCATTTATACATTTTTTTAACTTTTTATAGTTTAATGTGTCTGAAATTTATTTTTGTATATGGCACAAGGCAAGGATCCATTTTTATTCTCCTCCAAAAACAAATGAAGCCATTGTGCTTGTCAATATTAATTCCTTTTAACATTTTCATCATTCTTGCATCTTTTCTACTAATCTATTCATCTATTCCCATAATTATTTGACTACAGAAGCCTTATAGTATGCTCTGATATATGATATGAAAAATAACTTCTTGCTGCTCTTTTTCACATTTTTGTTGGCTGCTCTAAGACATTCATTCTTCCACCTAGACTTTAAGATTATTGGATCCAGTGGAAAAAAAATCTGCTATGATTCTCATTGAAATTGCGTGAAATATGTATGTTAACCTTTAGGAAAAGTGACATTTTCATGATAATGCCTCTCCCTCCAATAACATGATGTATCTATTCCTTTATTCAAAATTTGCTTTATGGTTTTAATTAGATGTCATTATTTTCTTTGTATATGTCTGCTACTCCTCTGGTTAACTTTACTGCTAAATATTTTATAATGGTATCATGATGAGAAAGGCATCATTTCTAGATATTTCTTGCTAGAATAGAGAAAATAGGGGCAACTGGGTGGCTCAGTTGGTGGATCATCTAACTCTTGGTTTCAGTTCAGGTCATGATCTCGGGATCGAGCCCCATGTCAGGTCTGCTTGTCCCTCTCCCTCTGATCTCCCCCACCCCCCTGCCACCAACACGCTCTCTCTCTGTCTCTCAAATAAATAAAAAATCTTGAAAAAAAATGTGACTAGCTTGTTTACGTGATCACTTCTAGCCAACTTACCATATTCTATCATTAATTTTGAATTTGTTTTTATTCTATATAAATATCTATCTTAGATATATGCTTTAGTGAGTAGGAACAAAGAAATAGAGCAGCAGTATGGGCCCCAGACTTGGAAATTATGTCCATCTCATTAACATCAAACATTACACCCTTTTGTGGAAGTGGGAAAATAAAGACAATGTCTAATAAATATAGGGATTGGCTAAACTGATTTTATGTATTATTACTCATTTTCTATAATGTTTTTCTTCAGTTAGAAGTAAACGTTTCTGTGTTTTCTTTAAACATTTGGAATGATCTCATAAATTAACAGTTTATCAAAAGTTTCAGTACATTACTTTTTATGCAATAACATGGCTAGTTTGTGTGCTGCAATTTTTTTATTTAATTTTTTATTTTCCTATTTTTCTTTTTAATTTCACACTTTAAATTTCATTATGTAAATAACTTGATAGTTTCCTTACTACTCACCATCTTAAGTCTATAGGCATAAACCTTACTATCTCAAATTCATATGGTGTTTTTTTACAATGATTCTAGTTTCAAAATCTTTCTCCGTGCTTCTAGATCACTCTGCACACATAGCTAATTCAGTGGCAATAAGACAGCCCAGTAAGGCACCTAGCCCGTTACACTGTGTTCTTCAAGGGAACAAGCTTTGTCCAATTATCATTGTATCTCTAATATCTAACATACTGCCAAGCATGTTTTTCGCGCTTAAATATGTCTGTTGAATGGAGTTTTATGGTTCACTAAATTTACGTTGGTTCATTTTACCTCCACAACTATGCTTGAAAAATGCTTTATTATTAACTTCCTTTCTCAGATGAGGAAATATACTCCGAGCAGCTCAGAGACTGATTGTATAAGGACTGGAATCTAGTCTCTTATTTCCCCCTCCCAGATGTTTCTTCCTGTTACCCACGTGATCATAAGCAGCATATCCTCCAAATAGAAATCAATGTTGAGCTATTTAACAAATTGTATGAATCAATTATACTTTCAACCTTTTTTATGTAAGAAATTTATTGAGATATAAATCACATGCCAGAAGTTTCACCCTTTAAAAGCATACAATTTGGGGCACCTGGGTAGCTCAGTCGGTTAAGCATCTGCCTTCAGCTAGGGTCATGATCCCAGGGTTCTGGGATTGAGCCCCACATTGGACTCCCTGCTCAGTGGGGAGCCGCTTCTTCCCCTCCTCCCCACTCAGGCTCTCTCTCGCTCTCTCTCTTGCTACCTCTCTTTCAAATAAATAAAATCTTAAAAAAATAAAATAAAAACATATAATTCAGTGGGTTTTAATACACATATATTTTTTAAGCTTTATTTTTATTTGGCATGGAGGGGCAGAGAGAGAGTCTCAAGCAGCCTCCACAATGAGCGTAGGGCCTGACTGAGACTTGATCTCAGGATCCCGAGATCACAATCTGAGCTGAAACTAAGTGTTAAGGTTTAACTAACTGCATCAGCCAGACATCCTGGGTTTTCGTATATTCACACAGTTGTGCGAACATTCACCATTAAATTTATCAGATCTGTCCCTAGGACAAGACCTAGTTTCTTCATATCACGGCATGTTTTCACAAATTGCCTCACTGGACCATTAGGCTTTATTTGTTTGTTTACTTCAGTTGAAACCTAGTGGACATGTAATGTTACATTAGTTTCAGGTATACAATATACTAATCTGACAATTCTATACATTACAGAATGCTCATAAATGTAACCACCATCTGTCACCATACACTGTTATCACGGTACTATTCACTATATTCACTATGCTGAACTTTCCATTTCCGTAACTTATTTATAATTAGGAATTTGTATCTTTCAATCTCCTTCAACGTATTTTAATTATTCTTGTGCCTTTTCTAATTACAGCCACTGAGTTCTATTTCAATGAAAAACCCCTCTAATCTCAAACTTGCCTTGCTAAACTAAACATTTGCATGTACAACCTGATGAAAACAGAGAAAATAGAACTCTTCTTTTTTCCTTTCTGTATTTGCTATCAACTTGGGGCCTATAATTTTTACTTGGATAGATCTCTCTATCCAAGTATATATACTCTTATAAAACTGTGGTCATTTTGGGTGATGAGATGACATAATTTCTAATCAAAATTGTATTCTAGAATTAAACCTTCACTTTTGTTTTCTGAAAGCTTTTAGCTTGATAGAATGCCTCATATTCCATAGCACTTTTATATAAATTTAATGCCAATGAGGCAGCACCTTCCCCACCCCCATTTTACAGATAAAGAAGTTATGGTCTAAACAGGTAAATGTCTCATCCAAGTTCACAAAAATACTGAATTGCAAAGCAGTGATGCTCATCGGGGCCTGGGACACCAACTTCAGGGAGCTCTTCTTTTTACGTCTATATGTAATAGGGTATATTTCAGGGTCCCCAAGTGACCAGTTGTTTTGTTTGTTTTGAGGCTAATGTCCTTGTAGCTTTCCAAGTTTGTTTTAATATCTTCTATAATATCAAATGCTTTGCTTAGAAAGATTCCCCAAATTTATCTGCTTTATCTTATCTACACTTTTTGAGATAAGTAGATCTAGTGCTTTCTCTACAAACAGGAGATAGTGTTCAACTACATTTTGAATTCATAATATTGCTCCCTCTAATTAGCAGAAAGCTAAACTAATGCTTTCTTTTTCTTTTCACTAGAACTCAAAATTTGAACTTAGCTGATGACAATTACAATACTTTCACTACTTACATTGATTTCCATTAAAACCAACAAAATGCCACCTTCGTTCTTCATTCGTTAATGATTATGTGCTTTGCAGTTAATATAGAAATTCTAGGATTTCCTTTTTATCTTCATATTTTAATCTAAATCCCTGAGTAGTAATTTAAGTATATGCTTTACAGCTTAATTCAAAACAGAACTCAAGTAAAATAAGTTATCTCCTTGATATAGTTCTTATTTTATACATAGAAGGCTTGACTTGGTCTTCTTTTTCCCAAAGTTGTGTTTTATCTAGTCACCATGCAGCTTAAAAGGAGATAATAGCCAAGCTAAAATGCACTCATGGTGGATGGAGACCTGAGTCATAAAAATTTCTTGTTACTTATCTCGTTTTTGTTTAATTTCTTTCATAATATATGTTGCTTATATTCAGATTTTATTGTTTTCAGATTATATCCTCATATACATTTTTTTTAAAGATTTTATTTATTTATTTATTTTACAGAGCGAGAGGGGGAACACAAGTAGGCAGAGTGGCAGGCAGAGGGAGAGGGAGAAGCCGGCTCCCCGCTGAGCAGAGAGCCCTTCTGGACAGCAAAACTTCTAAAACTATCAACAAAATGAAAAGGCAACCTACTGAATGGAAGAAGATATTTGCAAACCCCATATCCAATTTACATCCAATATGTAAATACCCAAAATATGTAAGAAACCCATACAAATCAATAACCGGAAAAAAAAAAATCAAATGGGCAAAGGAACTGAACAGCCATTTTTCCAAAGAAGATATATAAATAGCCAGCAGGAACATGAAAAGGTGCTCAACATCAGTGATCATTAGGAAATGCAAATCAAAACCGCAATGAAGTATCAACTCACACCTGTTAGGACAGCTATTATAAAAAAGAGAGAGAGAGAGAGCAAATGCTAGCATGGATGCAGAGAAAAGGGAATGCTTGCACACTGTTGGTGTAATTATAAATTGATGCAGGAACTACAGAAAACAGTATGAAGTTTCCTTAAGAAATTAAAAATAGAGGGGCGCCTGGGTGGCACAGCGGTTGAGCGTCTGCCTTTGGCTCAGGGCGTGGTCCCGGCGTTATGGGATCGAGCCCCACGTCAGGCTCCTCTGCTATGAGCCTGCTTCTTCCTCTCCCACTCCCCCTGCCTGTGTTCCCTCTCTCACTGGCTGTCTCTATCTCTGTCGAATAAATAAATAAAATCTTTAAAAAAAAAAAAAAGAAATTAAAAATAGAAATACCATATGATCCAGGAACTCTACCTCTGGGTATATATCCAAAAGAAGTGAAATCAAATCTTGAAGAGCTATCTGTACTCTCAGGTTCGTAGCAGCTGTATTCAAAATAGCCAAGGTATGGAAACAACCTGTGTCCATCAATGGATGAAGAGACAAAACAAATGTGAGATATACACACGCGTATACACACACCCATATAAACACACAGGAATGTCATTCAACCTTTAAAAGGGAGAAAATCTTGTCATTTGCAACAATATGGTTGAACCTGCAGGGTATTACACTAAGTGAAAAAAGTCGACAGAGAAAGACAAATTCCAGGACGCCTGGGTGGCTCAGTCGGTTAAGCAGCTGCCTTCGGCTCAGGTCATGATCCCAGGGTCCTGGGACCGAGCCCTGCATCCCGGCGTGGGCATCAAGCTCCCTGCTCAGTGGGGAGCCTGTTTCTCCCTCTCCTTCTGGCCCTCCTCCCTGCTTGTTCTCTTTCTTTCTCTCAAATAAGTAATATCTTTTCAAGAAAAAAGGCAAATTCCCCATAGTATCACTTATAGGTGTACAAACTTTCAGTTACAAGAAGAATAAGGTCTGTGGGGTTAATGTATAGCCTGGTGACTATAGCTGATAACACTGTCTCGTATAATTGAAATTGCTTAGAGAATAAAGCTTAAATGTTCTCACACACACACAAAGGTAAATATGTGTAATGGTGTACTTGTTAAATTAACTCAATGGGGGAGGAATTCTTTCACAATATACATGAATATCGAATCATCACACTCTATCTTATTTGTCAATTTTACATCAATGAAACTGTAAGAAAAATAAATAAATGCTAGACTCCAAGAGCAGACTGAAACTCAAAAGCAACAAGAAGTCCAATTCCCAGGGATGGACTATTCTAAGAGCACTTTGACAATATCATGGAACTATTACTCTTCACTAGTCATAAATGACACTTGAAAGGCAGAACAAAACAGAGGTTGCAAGCAGATCAGTGGCCCTAATTATGGGAACCTAGAACTATATGGAACTGGGCGACCCCCAAAACACCTCATCAGAGATACATTCGACTGCATTTGATGAACGTGAGTCTTTGGGTTAAAGACTAAGTCTATCATGTGGCCTAGAAATTTCTGAAAAATATGGACCCTGCCTCCCTCTCAAGTCTCATCTGATGCCACTGTCTACTTGGCACATCCTCTGAGCTTCGGCCATCCTTTCATCTGGTTTCTTCACGTGTCTCTCCCAGGGCCCTCTACCTTTCTTCCTTTTTTCAACATGCAGCTCACTCCTACTCATCCTTTACTCTTCCACTCAAGTAAGTATAACCTCATTACTTCATCACCACAAAGAGACTGTAAACTGTGTCTTAATCACTGTGTAGGTGTGTGGGGGGTAAAGTACACAAAACATAAAAATGATTAAGACAGTAAAATTTAAGTGCACAGATGATCTCTGTTAAAGACCATTGCCACCGTCCATCTGCAGAACTCCTTTCACCTTTGCCAAATTGAAACTCTATACCCATTAAACAAGAACTCCCCATTCCATTTCTCACCCCCCAGATTCTGGCGATGACCCTTCTACTTTCTGCCTCCATGAATTTGACAGTTTCAGGTACCTCATTTAATTGGAATTGTAATTGCAGGGGGTTTTTTGTGTGTATGTGCGACTGACTGACTTTACTGGGCATAATGTCCTCCTCCAGGTTCACTCATATTGTAACACGTTAGAATTTTGCTCCTTTTTAAGACTGACTAACATTCCATCCAAATGTGTACATACCACATGTTATTTATCTATTCATCTACGGATGGACACGTGGGTTGTTTGCACCTTTTGGCACTTATGAATAATGCTGCTACACACATGGGTATATGATATCTCAAGACCTTGTTTTCAATCCTTTGGGGTATATACCAATAAGTTTAATTGCTTGATCATATGGGAGCTCTATTTTCACTTTTTGAGAAACCACCATGCTGTTTTCCATAGCAAGCTGTACCATTTTACAATCGCACCGACAGTGTGTAAGAGTTCCAATTTCTCTTCATCTTCATCAACACTTGTTACTTTCCATTTTTTTTCTAATCCAACAGGTATGAGTGAGCATTAATCATCTTTTAAATCATACACATCAAGGTCATGGCTGAGCATATACATTTTCAGCAAATACTTATGGAATCCGTTGGAGAAGAGCTGTGCTCAGTAGCATCCAAGGGAAGTAGACACACATTGTATGGGGAATTCCATTTCAAGAGTAATTGGAGGAAAGCCCATTTTGTTCTCACTTGCAGCTGTGTTAACATAACTTCTATCTTTCTCCTTTCTTATCTGAGGTGTTTTGAACTATCTAGACATATTTACAACACTGGAGTGAGAGATTCCTATAATAAATATAAAATTCCTTATGTTTCGCCACTCAATGAAATAGACACTTTTCTATGTGTGTCTTTTTCTATGTACATGCTCTATTGTGGTAAGTAAGTTTCCACAGGAGCAGGACACGTAGAAGAATGCCCAAGCTGATCTGGGGAAAGAATGCATATATTATCACAAACAAATTTTAAGTTGTTCCAAATTGAAAATGAGAAATGCTGAGGGGCTATAACACAGGGTGTCTTGATCTTTTCTTGTGGGTCAAGCTTCAGTGAGGAGGGGACATCTGAGCGTATCTTTTTCTACGTGTATATTCTACTGTGTTAAGTATTCGGAGAAGCACGTGTACTATTCTGAAACCAGACAATAATTAACTCAATTGAGACACACCAATTAATCACCTGCTTGATATAAACACTGTGCTGGGCCCACTGGGGTTACAGAGAAGAACCCAAGGACTTGACTTGCTCCAAAGAAGTGACATAAAGACTGGCAATAACTACCCATGCTCCATGGAGATTCTATACCAGAGGAAGGTCAAAGTCCTCAACACAATAATTTAACTATAAAGGATAAGTTAAAGAGAATCTAACAGCCATCCATTATGGATCTGGTGCAATGACTTGATTCTAAAGAACACACTACGCCCCCATTATTCCTTCTATCACTTTGAATGAAGCATGTCCAACACAACACGTGCATTATATCAAATAGCACTGGCAGGCTGGCACAGTTCTTTCAATCTCTAATAATGCAAAGCACTGGAAACTTAAGTAAAAGTGGAACCAGCTCCCTGAACCATTCAAAATAATGTTCACAGGAATGTCCTCCTTTGAAATACTCAGTATTTCAGTTCAAAACTTGAAAAGCAATCAAGAATCCTGACAAGAGGAGTGAAAACATATCAGAAGAAAGCAAAATGGTAAGCACTTACAGTCAGGATTTATGGAGTACCTGTTTCTGCATAGTATTATATGAATGGGGAGAAAAGATGAAGATGTTCTATTCACCACTGTCATACATTCTCCAATAAGGAAAATAATAACCCAAATAGGATATACACATGAGCACTGAATGTCATCAATACATGTGCATCCCCCGTTTCTGTAATCTTGGTTCTGGCCTGGTAATGTCCCCGTGGTCAACCACTGTTTAATGAGGTCTTCATGCTGGTTCAATGGGTATTTATCACTTGACAGATATCACTGCAACATATTATTGTTTAAAACATGTTGAGAACATGTTCCTTATCTCCTTCCCGCATCAGCTACTCTCCCAGGGGGCAGTAGCGATGCCTAAAGATTTAGACAGTAAGATAAACATTTCTGCTGGTCTGACCTCATTTTCTTCTTCCATATACAACTTGTTGATTCCAGTTTCTAGGCCTTTCATCATGCTATATGATCTACAGGCCATATGGTCTATAACCTTTCTACCAGCACTTCCATTACCACTCTGTCAGTATTCTTACTTTTCCCTAACTCACTCCATTCTCCCAGCCAAACACCACCTTTTCTGAGCTCCCTTATACAAACGTACGCTAATGAACTTGAGCTTCCGCCCCCTACATCTTACATGGCTTAGTAATGCACATGAAAGCAACTGGCTCATTTTAAACCATTACATAAGAATATGAGACGCGCAACACGGGCCTTGCTCTCAGGTCATTACTTCAAGCCCACAGGCAGCATTTTGAGCTTGTTGTGTTTGTGTGGATGTAGGTCTCTCTATTTTTTCAGAGGTACTATGATGAAATCATGATGACAATCACGGTAGCTTCCAGTCTTTGAGAGCTTTATTCCAGTCGCTGTGCCAATCATTTTTCACATCTTATCTTAGTCAATCATTAAACCAATGATATGCAGTTAAATTGGTAGCAGGATGATTATTTTATTTAACTATAAAGAAGAAACGTGCCCTAGAATTCATATCTCAAGGAACTCTCATATTTACTGGGGATGAGATCACTAGGAAAGGGTGGAACTAGTGTTGCCTTTTAATGACACATAAAACTGGCTTATTTCAAATTCTTTCTCACAAGCTAGGTTTATCCTCAATGAATTTATTAACCACTTCGAGGCACGTTTTTTCATGATGAAATAATATGATTGTGCTAATGAACAGGAATGAGGTATATGAAACAGACACACACACAAAGTAATTATCATACAGCAAACACTTAGTATTATTTCTTTTCTTCTTTTTCTCCTAAATAAATTTCTAGAAGCTCTTCATGCCAAAAACAACTTTATGATATTGCTGTGCTCTATTTTTTCAAGGATAATAATTTAACCTTAAGTAATCAATAAATGCTTTATCACTGATTAAATAAAAAAAGATATATTCATATGCTAACCAATTTTAATGTTAGATAAAAAGATCACTTTTAAAAAAACTCTAAACTTTTTTTCTTTTTAACTTTGTAGTCTATTTTCCATTAGTGAGACTATATTGAGGATATGAAGAACAATAATTAAACAAAGGCTGCCTGGAGATACATTCAATGACTAAAGAGCAGAATCCTAACCCAGCTTGTGGTTATTAGACACTTTAAAAATATAGGGCCTGGTCTGCTTGCCCACATGTTACTTTATATATTGTATAAGAGAGCAATGCATATTGAGAGGCACGCCTCCCTAGGCATCCCTAGTGGAAGATCTACTATGTACTGAGTGAAAAAAAAAATGAAAACATATACCTGACCTCCGATAAACTCATAGACTAATAGAGAAACCATGTGTAACATAATGTGGTACTTTTTAAAAGGTGCAATTTAATAACAGCACAAACGAAGGAGGTAGTAACTAAGCTTCAAGCTTCAGAGAACTCAATACACATTTCAGCTGGTCCCTGTGGAAGAGTACAAATTCACAAGGCAAAAACTAAGATAAAATAATATTCCCTATAGAGGGAATTGTGAGAACAAAAACATAGATGCATGAAAAAATTAGGTCGTCATATGTTCAGAGGATATCAAGACATCCAATATGGCTAAAGCAAAGGGCAAATAAAGGTGTAGGTCAGAGAAAGGATGGGAAAGATACATACAGTCAGGTTGTCAAAGACCTTGCCGGCCATGCTAAGAAGCACAGAGTCAAAACAGAAGTTTAACCCAGCTGTACACCAAATTCCTATGTCTTCATTCTTAAAAATACACACACACACACACACACACACACACACACACAGAGAATAGAATGTCCTTGCTTTTTATTTTTGACACTAATAATAAAAAGAATTAAAAAATCAATGATCCAAATGATAAAGGAAATTACTGATAGATATCAAATCAGAATAGAACTGACAATGGCTAAATTGCACATGACAGACTTACAGCAACTACAAATTGATGAAAGAATCCAATTTTCCTAATATAATTTATATCTAAATATTTTTTGTTCCCCAAATATTGGATTTGTTAGAATTAATGGCCACAAAAGAAAAAACACAATATCGGAAACTAATTTGTTAAATGTGCTAAGAACAAAACTGGTTGAAAAGGATAGGCAAAATTTTAAATCAACAAACAAGGGTTAACATATCTGGGATATAAGAAATCAACCAGGGTAGCTAAATGAATTTTGTCTTCTTCAAAAGTTACAGTGTTAAGAATTAAATGGCAGATTGAGTCCAAAGTCTGAGGTACTTTACAACAGTCAAAGGAGTTTGGCAATAACAAAAACTAAGGTGTTCTGGAAGAAAATGACATAACAGAAGCACTATTTTCGGATACTCACCTAACAAACGTGCATTAAGCACGTACCACGGACCGGGAGAGAGAAGTCACTGAGAAGTGGATACAGAAACAAGAGTCATCAGTTAACAAGCTCCTGCAAAAATCATTATGAATACCCAGATTAGAGTGGTCATATTAGGAATAGAGAAGAAAAATTCAAAAAGCATTTAGGAGAGAAAAAAAATTGTCCTCAGTAATTCATTCTATATAGGTGTTTTGGTTGTTGTTTTTTTTTTTTTAATGATGGTGAAGAATACTTCTGGCATATCTGCATTTCACTCTAGAAATTTCAGAAACGAGGGGGTGACCCACAATGTCTAGTGACCCCTTAGTTCTAGATGAATGGAGGGTGAGGAAAAGTTGCTGAATATAGCAAAACATGTCATTATTGAACTTAAAAGAAGAAATAAGAAGAAAATGGGAGGGTAGAGAAAGCAGGGCAGAAAAAGGAGTGAAAATCAAAGACACAAAGACAATCAGTATAGAATACTCATTCAAAAATCACGTGGGGGCACCTTGGTAGCTCAGTGGCTTAAGCAGCCAACTCCTGGTTTCCGCTCTGGTCATGATCTCAGTGTCCTGGGATCCAGCCCTGTCAGCCTCCTCACTCAGTGAGGACACTGTTTCAGGATTCTCTCTCTTCCTCTGTCCCTCTCCTGTTCACTTGTGCTCTCGCTCTCTCTCTCTCTCTACCCACCACCGTCTCCCAGCTCTCTCTCAAATAAATAAATAAATCTTTTTTTAAAAAGTCACATGGGAAGGGTATCAGAGATTTCTTGAAAAAAAAAAATGGAAAGGTTATCTAGGTCTTCAATGGGTAAGAGTTAGAGTGATAAATTATACAATAATCTTGAATCTTCTCAAAGTCATGGTGAAAGAATAAAGAAATAGAAATTATATGCAATAAAAGATTAAGCAGCTGGGCAAGGGCATCAGCACTGCCTATAAAGAAGGAAAGGTTGAGAAAGGAGGACCTCAAATTGGTTTAGTCAGGAGATACACCCAAGAGGCGATCATTTCACTCTCCCAGTCTTTCCAAAGTTGTACGAATCCTAGGTCCCTGGGTTAAAACCTTCACATTTACAATTCACAGAGTAGGTTCTGTTTTCTTGGCCAAACCCTACTGATGAGCATGGTAGGAGAGTGTTAAGCCTGGATAACTTAAGCAAGCTAGAAATGGGAAAATGGTGTAAAAAACTGGACAGAATCAAAAATCTGCAGCGGAAGAAGAACAAGTAGAACTTTTTTAAAAAGACCAAATGACTTGTAGTTAGGAACAAACTTGTCATTGGAAATAGAAATGACCGGCAGCAGTAAATCACCTGGAGAAGCAGCTGAGAAGCAGGAGATGAGCTGGCAGAACAAAGCTGCCACACCAGGAACATCTGAGGGAAAGTGGGAGGCAAGCGCCCAACTACAGTCAACTGTTCTCACCCATTACTAGGAAAGAGAGGCTCTGCCTTACACAAAAATCTAGGGACCCAAACCAAATAACTCACGCTTTCAAAATTATTTTCCTCAACACCCCATTCAAATACTAGTTCCAGAAATTGGAACACTCACTATATTATGACCCCAAATAAAAATATTCATGTGAATTATATGAAAGCAATTTGTTTGCTCCCTTTCAAATATATAACACTCATTAAAAAGTGCACGTTTTTATACATCTGTCAAAGATAGAGTATAGATACTATTAGTAAAGGTCGTTTGTGTCCATGTCTTCTCCCTGGGAGCATACATGCGAACGCAAATTGAAGTGCACTACAAAAATGTCTCAAGAGTTCCGAGTGCCTCCAACCCTCCCAACTTACATAATGGGAAAGACTATTTCATATCTTATTATAATCAAGTACATAGCCTCCAAGGAGAACTACATGTTGAAAACATATATAAATTCTGATTTCCTTCGAAATTATCACAGATCTTTTTTTTTTTAATTATAGCTTAACACAGTGGTTTCCAAAGTTGTCTTATTAGAATCACATGGGATTTTTAAAAATTCCAAATCCCAGTCTATCATGCAGAGGAATTAAATCCCAAGCTCTGGGAGCGGAGCCTAGGAGTCATTTTTTATATTCCTGAAGTAATTTCAACATGCCGACAAGTTGGAAACCACTGTATTAACACAGAACTCCTTAGAGGAAATCTGATTACTCCTTGAGAGGATCAGACTTTGCTGCACACCAGAAGCATGTGGGAGTTCTGATATCCCTAGACCCCAGCTGCACCCCAGACTAATTAAATTATGATATTTGAGGGGTGAGAGCCAGACATCAGTTAAAGATCCACATGCACACCGAAGTTTGAGAACCAATGCCTAAAATTAGAGGATGGTTTGCGATACTAATCAAAATCGTTAGATGTCTGGAAAAAAGAACATCATTGATATAAAAATTCTTATTAAAACTCTCCAGAGAGAGAGGGAATGAGAGAGAGAGGGAAAGAGTGTATACTATGCGATGTAAAGATAATGATGCTGTGGTAAGTAGACCAGCTACTATGGTAACAATATTGAAAACTAAGACAGAGACAGAAAAAGGCGAAGAAAGACAAATGGAGAAAAGCAATTATAACCTGCTGTCATTTAAAGATGTGTGATTGAATCTTTCAATCTCTATATAACCAAAAAAAAAAAAAAAAATGCTCCTGTCCTATTCACTGCTCTTGCCAAATGTGTACACCTAGAAAAATTTAAAAGGAATTTCAGCGGTACAAAAAGATTTCCAAATACTCAGATATGTAAATTAAGTAACTGAATAATTTCAAAGCCAGAAAAGGTCGTCGCTCATTTCTTACCGCCATTCTAATCAGTAGTTCCTGGCCACTCTTTGGTTCTCTTGAAAATTAGCTCAGGAAAAACAAAAGATATTACATTTCAAATGCAACAGAATAGGTGGTTGAATTAAAAGGATTTGCTGATATCATTTTTAACTGTTTATTTAATCTTCACTTTTATGTAAATATCTTTCAATGAGTTTAAGTATCATTTAAAACAGATTTTATAAAGTATAATTAGATGTGCTGTCAGATGGGAAGATAAATTAAAAGTGCGACTCACGCTGTTACAGTAGCAATGCCACCAGCAACAGCTGATCTTTTGTACGACGACGCTCAGGGCAGAATGTAATCCAGTCTCTACAGCACATGTGATTATAAGACTTACAGAATACTAGTATTTAAATTGGTAATCAATGCAGTTTCCTTTGATGAAAAAAACCTGTGTGCTACATAAATGAGGGAAAGATTTTTTTTTCTTTCTTTCTTTTTTTTTTTTTTTTTTTTAACTTTTGCAAATTGACTGCCTGGTAAGAAGCCTCAGTTATCACCAGTTCATCTAAGTAAGAGCTAGGCGTGTACTACCAACTGATAGTACATATTTAAGATAAAGTTACTGCAAACACTGACGCAGCCAATCATTTTGGGAGGAGTTAGTAGTTGTTATAAATGCAAATGCATCAGACCAAAGCCTGATGACCAATAGATTTCTAAATTATCAGCACAGTTTCTAATGCAGAGGTAAGTGTGAGTCTAGGTGTTTGTCATCTTTTTTTTTTAAGATTTTTTTATTTATTTATGTGACAGAGAGACAGCCAGCGAGAGAGGGAGCACAGCAGGGGAGAGGAAGAGTAAGAAGCAGGCTCCCAGCTGAGAAGCCCAATGTGGGACTCAATCCCGAAACGCCAGGATCACACCCTGAGCCGAAGGCAGACACTTAACGACTGCGCTACCCAGGCGCCCCTCGGTGTTTGTCATCTTACCTTGAAACATCAAGAGGTAGACCTTTAAAAATCACTTGCCCCTTTTCATTGGTTTGGAAGAATTTCTTATAGATGAAAAAGTCAAAGATGAGATAATTTGCCTTTTCAATTTCTTCAGGAGAGCCACTAATGGACTCACTAGTTGCCCAATCAAAAGCAATTATACTCTTTTTTTCAACAACCTGAGTTATTGTTACATTAATGAAACAAGGGGGCCGTCAGACTGAGATGGCTCCAGTGCTACGGTGGCCTGTGTCAGCACGCCAAAACCTAAGCTTTCAGTGCCTCAAGGTTACAAAATTGAAACCTAAGGACAACCCATCACGAACATACAACTGCATTAAGCTGTAGCCAAATAATTTCCTTTCTTTGCTTCCATCCCCTCTCTCTCTCTTCTCCCTGGCTCCTGTGGGCAGAGTGCTCCTAACAACCTCTGGTTTGGCACTGCCAGATTCAATCAATTTTTTGGTCAATTAGACTCCTAAAATGTTTAATATGCCCCAGTTTATCTTGCAAGTAAAAAGAAACACACATGAATCATCTAAATCAGCTTTTACTATGAATCTGAACAGTGTAGGGAAGCAAATCTTGCTGCCCCAAAATATGCTTCTTGGGCACCCTGATGATTCGATATGAATAATATTGATTATTATGGATTATTGAATACTGATTATTCAAGTTGGTTATTTTTTAAAAACTTCAGACACAGAGAAGCTCTTACATCCAAGAAGTTACTCTTTTTTTTTTTTTTTTAAGATTTTACCCATTTATTTAACAGAGAGAGACAGCCAGTGAGAGAGGGAACACAAGCAGGGGGAGTGGGAGAGAAAGAAGCAGGCTCCCAGCGGGAGAGCCCGACGTGGGGTTCGATCCCAGAACTCCAGGATCACGCCCTGAGCCGAAGGCAGACACCTAACGACTGAGCCACTCAGGTGCCCCAAGAAGTTACTCTTTTGTAAGAGGCATTTGTAAGGGAAGTCTCCATTTTAAGGGTGTTTTCCCCAGGGAATGATTCTAAATCTCTAGAAACTGTTTCAGTGGAGAAGGCATCAACTTAAATCTGCATAAGAACCACTGTGCTTTCCTAACCTCTGTAACTGACTCGTCATCCCCAACGCCTTCTTTTGTCTGTAGCTGGAGATGGTATTTAAGGTGATGGCTTTAGCCATCTTGGGAAGTTACTCAGTTTTCCTAGGTTTCTCCCATGCATTCAGTAGGTACACATGTTATTAAACTTTTGTTTGATTTTTCTGTTACTCTGTCTCATGTTAATTTGATTCTTAAACCAGCTAGAAATCTTGAAGGGCATACACATTTTTTTTCCTCCCCAACATCACCAGTGTTTATGATGATCTATAGGGGCCAAGGGCAGGCCACCCCAAGATGGGCCACTTTGTCATGAATATTATTTTGGGTTAAAAGCCATCAAAATCCAGCAGGTTCAGGAAAAGCTCATCTCCCCCCTCAAATGTCTGCCTGTACCAGACAAAGAACAATTAACAGAGATTCCTCTTTACCTAAAAATCTGCATAATAGGGCAACCATTGTTCTCCAAACATCTCACCTTCCTGCTAATAGTTTTCCTCCCTTTCCTATCCTCAGACCCTACCCCCTTCTCTCTAGCTCATCTAAGCTTCACTTTGCCTTATTGTCCTTGGAATTTCATGTCTGTGTGGATTTCCTCTACCTACAAAACTAAATTTGATTTCCTCCTGTTAATCTGTCTCATGTCAATTGGATTCTTGGTTCAGCTAGAAGGACTTTGAAGAGCAGATAAAATTCTTCCTCTACAACAGATCCAAACATTATTATAAAGAGACATAATTTAAAACTAATTCAAAGCACAAAACAATCTGTAATTTTCCTTATGAATTAGAATTATAAACTACATGTGATTTAATACCAAATGAAAGACTCAAGTAGACTTTTCTCTCCCAAGCTTTATCAAATGATTGATGTGACCAGCATTTCAATTCTCCTTGTAGCAGGGGTTTTGGATAAAATATTCTGTCTCCGAATTTTAAAATGGTTCCAAGTGATTAATATTAAGTAAGTATTCTTAATATTAATTATCTGCTTGCCTGAAAGATGGTCTATGCTTTTCACATCTACACGAGAAATGTTATAAAGGGCTCTAGCAAATTATGAAACAAAAATGACCTTCCTATTTGGCATTATTCAACCGAGTGTATACTGAATGTTGTAGCTTCCATCGCAGAAGCTCAAACAATGGGTGTACTGCTGTCAGCAAGCCCTTTCTGACTAACGTCTCTTCTTTTGTAAAACTCACTCAGTAACCCTGTACCTGGCCTCCAAAAAGAATAAAATTGCATTTTATGTTTTACAGTTGGTAGACCAATGAAGTAAAATTGTCACTCTTTTTAAAAGCCTGGCTTTCTCTAGGTTGCATTCGTTTAATTCCACAGGTCCTTGTCATTGCCTGGAGTACACAGCCACTCTTTCACTTTGTCTCTCTCACCGTAAGATGAATCAATGCAAACCAGCCACTTCTGTGAACATCAGTCTTTCTTTCCGCCAGGCTCTTACAATGCAAACATAGTGGTGTCCTCAATTCTTCTGATCAGTGCACAGACATCTTTTGATTGGAGGGAGTAGTGGGAGGTTAGAAAGCGTAAAGAGGAAAGAAGGAAATCATAACACAGATTTCAGTAAAGATTTGCCTCTTTTTTTGTTTTGGATTAAGACTTCCTTTTATAAAAATGAAAACATTCATACAAAGTTGTCCATGATTAAGGTGCTCAGAAGCAGTGAAGAGGTGTAGAATTTGCCCCCAGAATATGTCTCTTTGGTATAACAATTACCTTTAGGACACAACAGACAAGAGAAGCTGTGAAAACAAAACAAAACAAAAAAATTGCCCTTTTCTAAGAGACATTTACATTTATAAGAGAAATCTCCATTTGTAAGGGTGTCTCCTTTTCTATACAAAGAAAAGGATGTCTAAATCTCTAGAAAATTATCCACAAAGAAGGCATAGACTTAAATCTGCATAGCAACCATACCCTTGATTACTGTGCTTTGCCAGGTAACCGCCCCTAATTAGCCTCCCCTTCCTCCAACATCTTTTGTCTTTAGCTAAGGATGGTTTTTAAGGTGTTGCTTTGGGCCATTTGGGGGAATTACTCAGTTTTCCTGAGTATCTCCCATTAAACAGGAGGTATACCTGTTATTAAACTTCTGTTTGTTTTTCTATTCCTATGACCTTCATTACAGGGGATGTTTCGGCCAAGAACCCAGAAGGCACTGGGAAGGTAAAAAAATTCCTCTACCCTTCTAGACTCTTTGGCTGATCTAATAGCCAAATTAACATAAGCCAGATCAACAAGAGAGTAACAAATTTCATTACATATGTATGGGGTGCCCATAAGAATATAAGACCCAAAGACAACTCTGGCAATTGAGGCTTTGTGCCATCTTGAGCTAAGGAATGGGATAGGGTCTTGAGGCTTCAGAGGGGAGAAGAGTGATTCACAGGATGATAAGAAGAGCAGATGTTTGGTAATTAGATGTTTGTCTTGCCATGCAGATAGGTCATTCAGATAAAAACTTATCTCTTGGTAATAGCTCTTTTTCTGGGCTAGACCCCCTATTTAAATTCTTTTAGGTAAAGGGAGAGGTAAAAAACTTCTGTAAGTCTGCTAGGTCCTGATTGCCTTTAGCTTAAAATAGTCCACATGTCAAAGTGGCACATTTTGGGGAGACGTTTTCTGAACTCCATCAAAGAGTAAAAGGAAAATTATTCTTACACCCCCATAGCAACATTATTCAGGTTTTATTAGCCATGAGTATTTACTGAGCTGTGCAACTTTGGGCAAGCTACTTAGCTTCTCTGTGCCACAATTTCCTATGTGAAAACAAGTATAATAATATTACTTTACTCAACATGAGATTGTTAGCTTAAAAATGATAATGTATACAAAATATTTTGCCCGCCTAATTGTCCAATTAACCTTTGTTTTGAAAGTGGAATTTAATGAGGAGCTCAAAAAGCCTACTATCTTTTATAAATGTCTTCTAAAATGAATTTAGTGAATCCAGTATTCTTATCTACATTTACAATATCCTTATCTACATTCTATCCCATATTCCAAGACATATTCCTATTAATGTCACTGTATTTTTGTGACAAATACTCTTATTGGGGACTTAATTTAAAAAATGGAAGTGTGTTTTGAAATTGAAAGGAGAGGAGAAGGGTGCCTATGAGAATAAAGTTGAATTGTCATACACGTAGGTCAGACAGAAGTACTGGGAGGAGAAGATGAAAAAGAAACAGCCCCCCCACACACATATTAGACCAGGGTGTCCTCCCGATGTTTAGTGGCTCTCAGAGTTGAACATGTTTTAGAATCATCTGGGGAACATTTGAGCCCATCTAGATGAACTACAGATTTTTATCATCTCATCCTAGACCTACTGAATTAGAACCTGTAGGGGGCAGAAACTAACATTTGACAGTTCCACCAGTGATTGTGATGCTAGCAGTCCATGTACCTAAAAGGGTTCAGAAGAGGTCTCCCCAAAATGTGCCACTTTGGCATGTGGACTATTTTAAGCTGAAGGCAATCAAAACCCTGCAGGCTCAAGAGAAATATTTACCCCTCCTTTAACTACCTAGAAGAATCTAAATTGGGGGTCTTTTCCAAAATTAGGTTTATTATCGAAGATAAATTTTATCTGCATGACCCATCTGTACAGCAGAACAAACATCTACTTGGCAAACATTTGCTCTTCTTACTGCCCTATGAATTGCCCTCCTCCCCACGTTGAAGCCCCAGGCCCTGATCCCGTTGCTTAGCTCAAGATGACGTATATACCTCGTTTTACCTTTCTGTTTTTGAACCTCTCATATATGTGGGGTTTCTGTACAAACGAAATTAAATTTAATTTCTCCTGTTAATCTGTCTCATGTCAATTAAATTCTTAGGCCAGCCAGAAGAACCTTTGAAGGTAGAAGAAAGTTTTTCCTCCCCAACATACTGTACTTCAAGAAACTGTAAGAACTGAAGCCCCAAGTGAGCAGCAGTTATGCTTGCTGATTCTTGCCCTCATTTGCATTGCTTTTCAAACTATCACACAAGGAGATAATCAATATTTCTTAAATGAACACTTGCAACTGCCTCCCAATCAGAAAAACTAAGAACCTAGTTCGCTAGCAACCAGGAAAGTGTGTGAAATTCATTTTCATGGGAGAATACACTTTGCTTCTTCAGTACTAAACTGTAATAGGTTATAATGTGAAATGAAATGACATTTGCCATTTTCTTACAAGTAACTTCATGTTATTCTCTTTTGGTATCAAATAAAATGAATCCTGATCAAACAAACTCCCCCAAATGCCAGTTACTTTGTAATTGTGTAGAACATTGTTTAATTACCTGTCCCTGCATAGCATCTACGACATAATTAGATAAATAGTAATTATCCTTTGAGGAACCAATAACTAAGTGGAATTGGTAGATGGTAGAGGGAATCACTGCCTTACCGGATAAACAAGAGAAGCAGACCTTTGATGAAGTCCTTAAAATTAAGCCACTAAAGAACATCTCAAAGGTCATGGGTTTGAAATTATATCACCCGAATAAAAAAAGGAACAAAGTCAAACAGAAAATTTAGTGAAATGGTGATTCATGTACTCAATCATCATTTCAGAACTTAAAGCTGGCAGCCTAAGTTCACCCTTTCCACTTTAAAATTGCTAAAATCCAAGTGAATTTATATAGTCCGGGCATAGGCATAGTGCGGCAGGGGTGAGGTAGTATGTGTTCTAACGGTTCGCTTAAGTAGTGCCCAAATGTCCCGAACTGGATAAAGCGTCAACGAAGTTGGAAAGGAAGGAGAGTTCATAAGGAGGAAGTTAAGAACAGAGAAAATAAGAGGAAAGAAAAAAAAGGAAAGAAAAAACCAGTCTCAAAGAGAGAAGCACCACTGCCACAAAGTAAGTGCACGGCCGAACCCCCACCCCAGGCAGCTCTGTCACTCCAGTGAAGGGGCCTAGGAGGAGGCCGGTTAGACACGGCAAACTAGACTGGAAGAGAAGTCTCACAAAGAAAACATCACAGAAATAAAGAGATAAAAAGGAATAATTAACAGCCCTCTATGTTCGTTCCCCACCTCCCGTACCCCACAGACAAGCCTTACCAACTCCGTGTTCTATAAAAGAATACTTTAAATGCCACACTAACTGGAAGCATTATTGCTAATGCTTACTTAGAAAATGTTTTCTTTTCTTTTACATAAGTTATCTTTAAAGTGTAATTTCATACTCATGAATTATTTAAAATTACTTCCAGATACTCTTTTTCCCAAAGGAATGTATTGCTGGAGTCACAATATATGAAACTCAGAAAAGAGCATTTAATTTCCAAACAGAGCATGACTTTTCTGTGTTTTGAACCTCAGGTGCAAGAAGAGTTAATCATTTTCCTCAGTTCATAGCACACCATCATTATTGTAAAGCCTTTGCCCTGTTTTAGTTTCATTGCTAGTTAATCTTCATCCTGCCTTGTCCCAAACAGTGCTCCTTTCCTAAACTGCTTGTGATAGGTCCTTCAACATGCCCGTCTTTATAAAAATATTAAGTTCATATTACCATGTTTAATTTACAAGAGTAGTATTAGACGATGCATCTCATTTTTTGTTGTTTCTTCTCTCCTAACCCATATCAGGTTCTCACTGTCTATCCAAGCTCTAATGTCTATCCAAGTTGCTCTACTCATTTCTAGTCTGTTGTCTTGAAGTACCCTTAGTAAGCATCTATCTCCCACATTTTACCACCTCAGTTCCCTAGTTATGGATTATCTTTGTTGCTTACAGCTCTCAAATATCACTCCCAACACCATGAAAATAGGTGAAAAAGATAATTCTCAAGCACAGTCCTTCACCTTCATTAGAATTTTTCTTCAAGGTATACCTAGGCCTGAGCGAGCAGTCATGGAGCATATGCTAACTTAACTTCACCAAGTGCTACCAGATTGCTTTCCAAAATGACTACATTCCCACCAGCAACTGGGTGAGAAAAAACTGGGTGGCTTTTCATATATTTTAAAGTTCTTTAATTCTCTTCCCCACCCTATGAATCCACTTTTAAATTCAGTTAAAGAAAAAGAAGGAGGAGGAGAATAAAGACAGGCTTTTTTTTTTTTTAAGATTTTATTTATTTATTTGTCAAAGAGAGAGAGAGAGCACAAGCAGGGGGAGCAGCAGGCAGAGGGAGAAGCAGGCTTCCCACTGAGCAAGGAGCCTGATGTGGGGCTTGATCCCAGGAGCCCGGGATAATGACCCAAGCCAAAGGCGGCCACTCAACCGACTGAGCCACCCAGGTGTCCCAAGGCAGGCTTACTTTTAAAGCACAAAGCCGACAGCTGGAATGTAATTTGGGTGGAATAGGAGATAAAATATGTCATAGTTTAAAAAGTCTCAGTCATAGAATAGACTATAGCAAAGCGAAAACACTATACAATGCTGGAATGTGGTGCATTTTCTATAGAATACCCTATTTTCCCTTAAATAAGCTAGAACTCCCATAAATTCACTCTCCCATTTATACCCGGTGAGATCCAAAATGACACCTTTGGGGCAGAAAACAAGCAAAAACTCCCATTCAGATTATTACCACTGACATTCAGCCTCCGAAACCTTCTGCTATTACAAACAAGTAAGAAAAATTGGGAAGGGGTGGAATTCTAGGTCCTATGACCATGGACCATTAATCAGCGCTTTAGACCAATCTGAAGCCCCTGCAATTTAGGAATCAGGGAAGTCAATGCAGTAGCCTCCTGTTCAGAGGCTGAAAACAAGTTTCAAAGCCACTATTAAACAGATAAAGCTAATAGCCTCATGATTTCAGGTTTACTCATTTTCGTTTGTATTTATTATTGCTATGCTGTGACCATATCAAGCATGCCAGAGTCTCATGCTATTTACTCTGTCCTGAACTCTCTATCCCCATATATCCACATGGCTCATTCCTAGCTTTACTCAAGTGTCACTTGAGCAGAGACCTCCCCAACCACTCTGTATAGCTCCGTGACCCTCTACACACACAGCTATCTTGTTCTTCAAAGCACTTATCACATATATCTTCCCCCTAGAGTATAAACACCATAAAAGCAAGGATTGTGTCTATTTCCTTCACTATGCTATCACCAGCATCTAGAACAGTAGCTGGCCTAAAGAAAGCATTCAAATATTTGTGAAACAAATCCATTTAGATTATGATAAGTGCTTAAGATCCAAAGAGGAACAAGAGAGCCGAATGCCTGCCTCATGGAGCGTATGTACTCTTGCAGGTGAGACAGACTAGCAAGCCGTCTGATTTGTAGAACTCAGTCTTCTAACTCAGGCAGCTCTTTCCACTCTGCCATACTGAACCGAGTACAAAAGACAGGGTTAAATTATTTAGCAACAGCTAAGGGAAGACAATAAGCATGAGAAAAAGCTGTAAAGGCTGAGTTAGTTGCCTTTTTCCATCATGTATCTTTAAAGCTTTTGTGGTTTTTTAAAGGCCCATTCAGATTAGAGGTCCCACAAGAGAAAGTAGCCATGAGAACTCTTCAGACTTTTATGGTTCTAAAGAGCATTTCAGCTATATATTTTACACATGGGATCATATTTAGGTTTTAAATAAATTATCACAGTCGTCATTTAATCGATGTGCATAAATTTACACATATCCATAACTGCATGTAGAGTTTAACAATGGGTACAGGAACTGACAATTTGGAAATGTTTCAGTGGTTATATAACAGGTCCTCATTAAGTCATGATGCTTATTTTCTAACGAAATAAAAGCACCACCTCCCGAGTCTTAGAATCGTGATACTGTTCTCTCAGCATGCCCGTTAGAACATGGAGCTTCAGTCCATATGCATGGGTATAAGAATAAACATCCTGTTTTATACTGTAAGCCACACTCTCCTGGACTAAAGTCTAGGAAAGTGAAAGCAACTGAAGTTTTAAACACTGCCCTAGAATTTAATTGAGAGAGAGGGAGAGGGTTAAAGTTGTTTGGAATATGAACTTGGGTCGATCATGCAATTTACTCTCCAGAAGCCACATTTCATTCCTGGTGATGGACAATGCTGTCAGACATGAGAGAAATCCAATCAGAGCAGCTCCTGTGCTCCAAGTTTAGGAACCCACACCCCAAAGACTAAGGAGCAATAATGGGCTTCTTGTGACTTGTGTAATATGGCATAACTATGGATGCATAGAATCATTTTGCAAATTTTCAGTAGAAGTTTGTCTTGCATATACTTTTGCTCCTGGGAACCATCAAGGACAAAGTATTAAGCAGCAGTAATCCTAAGCTCATGAGGGGAGGAAAGCAATACTGGTTTATTTTGCACTATCTATTATCATTAAATACATTGAATTATTTTGAGAATTCTGCATCATTACTATGGGGTTATTTTTATTTTATTTATTTTTAATTTTAATATTGTTAATCTAATATATGCAGAATGTTATCATTTCAACATGTAATCCAAGTGAAATTAATGAGCTATTTTACATCCTTTCATTTTTTTCCCTCCACTGTATTGAGGTAGGATTAAAAAAACAAAACAAACAAACAAAAAAAAAACAAAACCAAAAAAAACAAAAAAAACCCATAGGCCCAAAATGTTGTCACTTAGAATGAGTTCTCAAAGTGGTGTTCAATACATTATCTAATCGCAGTTTTAAACTTCCCCAGAAATGTAATCTTAACGGGTCAGCCAGGAATTTTTCAATCCATGCCAACAGAGTCTGCCACTTGGGCCCTCTCCACCCCCCAAAAGAAAGATGACATCATTTGCATGATAAGACCCCTTGTTTTTCCCCCTAGAAACTAGCTGCCTCACCCACAACAATTTTCTTTTGCTAATAATATTCTTGACTCCACCCTCTGTCTATAAAAACCTCCCATTTTGTACAACTCCTTGGAGTACCGCTCTACTTGGGAAATGGGATGCTGCCAGATTCACTTAGATCTTCCAATTTACTTGAATTCTATTATTTAACAGATTTGGTGGCAGTGATGAGATCCAAGGTGAACTTCAGCATTGTTTGGGGATGAGAATCTCAGTTGTGATACCTACACACGCAAACCCTTTGAGTTCACCATCTTCTCACCATTTTTGAGGGCTGTGATATTCTCCCCTAGGTCTAAGCTCTGCTCCTGGTTGCATTTGAGCCCCCAACCTCGTGGGCTTTCCTGTACGGGACAGGTCAGCTTGAGCTGGCAGACAGTTATGCATGGAGCCAATTGACCTGGCATGTTTGCCCGAAGCCAGCTTGAGCTTGCAGTTTTGCCCAGAGCCTGACTGAGCTGGCAGAAGGGGCTGTCCAAAGCCAAGCTCCTAGCCTTTTAGACCACAATTCCCCAGGTGGAAAACCTCAGTAAGGTTCTACGGGAGTTGGTGGTGGTATACACAGGGCCTTCTTATGGCCAGGACACAGTACTGCCAATATATCAGGGCACATGTATGTGTGTCTTATTTTGTGTAAAATAAAAGCTATTACTAATGGGGTCGTGAAGGCGAAAAAGTTGCAAAAATTAGTGGGCAAGGGCCAAGCTTTTAAAGGCTGCTCGAGCACTCGCCACCTCAAGAAGGATCCCATGACAGGATAAGTTGGTCATGGAACAGGTTAGATGGGCACTAGTTCACCTGCCAAACTAAGAAAATTTCCATGCAGCTATGTACAACCCCCAACCCCCAAGGCACATCCCTGTTAGATCTTAGTTTGACTCCAAGGACTCCAAAGGCTTAGCTAATGGGATCCTTACATTCTAGAGTCCAGCAAACTACCTTCTGGCACACCTGCTTATTTTATGTCTAAAAACTATAGTCCCTGAAGTTGCAGGTATCTAACAAGACAGAAAAATTTTATCAGCAACATCTTAGAATTATGGTGGCCATTATGGGAAATGTTTCAATTAAATAAGATTGTTCATTTAAGAAGTGCTCTTGAAAGTAAGAGTTCCCAAATTAAGTCAACAAAATGGGATGACTATCTTACTTGGTATGAAGAAGCTTCTAAAAGACTTCAAGATGCCAAAATAGTCTCATTGAAAGATTTGTTTCAGAAGGCTAATGAGAAATTCTAAAAACACAAGAGGTATCTAAGACGGAAGACAGTAAGACTGACATAACTCCCCTTTCTTCTTCTGTAGGGGCCAAGGGCAGACAGCCCTGAGGTAAGCCACTTTGGCATAAACAATATTTGAGTTAAAAGCAAACAAAACCCAGCAGATTGAGGAAAAGCTCTTCACCTCCCCCTCAACTGCCGGCTTGTACCAGGAAGAGAGCTATTAACAGAGATTCCTCTTTACATAAGAAACTTATCTACATATAGGGCAACTTTGTTTCCCAAGGATCTCTCACCTCCCTGCTAAAATCTTTCTACCCTTTGTATCCTCAGACCCTACCCCTCTCCTTAGCTCATGTAAGTGTCATGTTGCCCAGAATTTCCATGTCTGTGTGAATTCCCCATACGAACACAACTGAATTTGATTTTCTCCTGTTAATCTGTCCCATATCAATTTGATTCTTAGTCTAGCAAGAAGGACCTTTAAGGGCAGAGCAAATTCTTCCTCCTCAACAGTTCTTTACTTGAGCACTCTGTCTACTCATTTTGTCTGAATCACCTTCTCACTCTGAAGAGTCCGTTACCTTTTCAAACAAAACCACCTGAGGTTACAGGTGACCCTCTTCAGAGATCCTTCACTCCTCGGTCCAAGACTGAACGAAGGGCCACAGTAAAATATTTCTAGGGATGATTCTCAAGAGCTGTTTTTCTTCTTCTTCTTCTTCTTCAAGATTTATTTATTTATTTGAGAGAGATAGAGAAAGAGCGCATGAGAGCACAGGGGTTAAGAGGCAGAGGGAGAATCTCAAGCACACTCCGCACAAAGCACAGAGCCTGACGCTGGGCTCGATCTAGTGACCCTCAGATCACTATGTAAGCAAAAGCTGATTCTTCTTTTTAAATAAATTCTCCCCTGAACCCAGTTGAGAGAGGGAAATAAAAAGTCCTGTTATCTCTCCTTTCCAAATCCAGACTCACTGGCTATTAATCCATTTCTCTCGTGGGAATAGCTATTTCCTTCTTGTTCACCTTGTTTCACACCCTAAAAACATGGCTTGGCTTTCCGCATACCCACGACATACAGGTTGTCCGTTCTTTCTTTGGCCATCCCTGGGAGTGGCTCTAGTTCTGGTAAAAATAGCATTTTTTTCACACTCTTTGAGGACACCTCTTGGGTCCATAAGGTTGTTTAATACTGCCAGAAATCTTTACTGTTTGTCCTGACTAAAAGTTGACAAGATATTTTAAAAGTTTTTATAACTCTATAATCAGAAATTGGGCCAGATTTAAAGCTGATATTCGGACCCTGATGGAAATTTTAGGCCTTCTCCACCAAGCTAAATGTACCCAGAGGAAAAGAAGACTTTCTCATAGATGGATGGATATGTCAGTACTTTGATACTACTTAGGCAACGACCCAGTTGTTGGAGAACTAAAAACAGCCGTCCTTGTTTTACAAATCAAGTCTTTACAGAACCGGAGGTGTAGTTCCGAAAAACAATTCAAAACCACCAATCCTTTTTACCAATCCCCAAACCTCATTTATCTCAAAAGGCTCATAAGTATTGCAAACATTCTGGCCTTAAGAGAACAAAAGCCCTTCTAGAGAGTGCCTGCATTTTTCCCTTGTGCCTTTAAAATGTAAATATTCAGTGTTTGGCCCCGTCTTCTCCAGAAACTCCTTATCTAACCCATCTCTTTTAAAATGCCAATTCCAGGGAGGTCATTTTTATCAAGTAAAACAATGGGGAAAGACCATTTAAAACCTGACTTGCCAAGGACAAATTCAAATTGTAAGTCGTCTTCTTCACAATTAAAAGGCGGCTTTAGTCATCTAGACCAATTACCTTAACTTATTTTATCTCCCAGAAAAACAATCTTGGATCCAACTTTTTTAAGGAATAAATTTCACACCTGTTTCATGGCAGTAATTTAAGACAAAAACTATCCTTTCTGCATCTATCATATGTTCTTGTGTGCCTGTGTATGTTGTACAAACGTTTCTAGCCTCTGGATGGTATTGCCCAAATTAATTTATAAAACAGCTCTATTTAGTTGGAGACAAGCACTTGTAAGGACTGGGCATTCTCAAATTCAAAAAAGAAAAAAAAGAAGAGAAGAGAAGAGAAGAAAAGAAAAAAAAGAAAAAATAAACTAACCCAAAAGCTTTTCAAGTTCAAATGATCTGAAAAAATATTCAATGGAAAGGCTAGTTTGAGATTGATGGCTTAATTAAAACAAACATGTCTTTAGAGTTATCAAATTAAATATAAAAGTTTTATTCTACCCGAGTTTACTAGCCAACTAAGTTTGTGTTATCTTTTATATGATCAATAAAATAATAGCTTAAAATAATGACTGACTTCATCAAATGTTTAATCAAGCTTTTGTAAGTAATCTAAACCTAATTGTGAAAAATGAGTAGATAAAGTAAAAAGTTTTAGGCAAGCTTTCTTTCTTTTTTTTTTTTTTAAGATTTTTTTTTTTTTTTATTCGACAGGACAGAGACAGCCAGCGAGAGAGGGAACACAAGCAGGGGGAGTGGGAGAGGAAGAAGCAGGCTCATAGCAGAGCAGCCTGATGTGGGGCTCGATCCCACAACGCCGGGATCACGCCCTGAGCCGAAGGCAGACGCTTAACCGCTGTGCCATCCAGGCGCCCCTTAGGCAAGCTTTCTAAATATGAGGGGCCAATGGCAAGCCATCCCAAGATGGGCCACTTCCGCATAAAGATGATTTTGAGGTAAAAGCCATCAAAACCTAGCAAATACAGTTAAAGCTTTTTACCTCCCCCTCCACTGCCTGCTTGTACCAGAAAAAGAGCTGTTAAGAGATTCCTCTTTACCTCAGAAACTTATCTGTGTAATGCAGAAATCTTTGTTTTCTAAAGATCTCCTGTCACCTTCCTGCTAATGTTTTCCTGCCTTTTGTGTCCCCCGACCTAACCCCTCTCTCCTCAGCTCAAAATGTTACATAAGCCTCATGTTACCTGACCGTCTCAGGAATTTTATGCCTATATTGTTTCCCTGTATGTGGAAAACTAAATTTTATTTTCTCTTATAAATCTGTCTCATGTCAATTTAATTCTTAATCCAGCTAGAAGGACCTCAAATGGCAGAGGAAATTCTTCCTAACAATACTTTCTCCAAATCTTTTTGGTAACTTAAAACCTTAAAAGTTTTACTAAGTTCAAAAATGACTTAAAACTTGTTAAATATCTAGATCATTTTCAAATAAGAAAAAATAATAGAACATTAATTACTAAACATAGGTTTATGTACCTTTGGCTTATTACAGAAAAACTAAAAATATTTGGATACATTAATGTTATAATTTTTAAAGGGGCGCCTGGGTGGCGCAGTCGCTAAGTGTCTGCCTTCGGCTCAGGGCATGATCCCAGCGTTCTGGGATCGAGCCCCACATCAGGCTCCTCCGCTATGAGCCTGCTTCTTCCTCTCCCACTCCTTCTGCTTGTGTTCCCTCTCTCACTGGCTGTCTCTCTCTGTCAAATAAACAAATAAAATCTTAAAAAAAAACATAAAGGCATATGCTTCTAGAAATTTTAAAATTACATCCATAAATTTGCAAATTTAAAAATAAATGCTCATGACGGACCATTCATAATTGCTTACTTCTTGATTTTCAGTAGGAATCAGGTTTCCTAAGGGTTACAATTTTTAATTAATATGTAATTAAAACTATAAAAATAAACTATAAAAATAACACCTCATATGTCAGGAAAGTGAGATATTTTCAGTTAAAAAAAAAGAGGTATGAGAAAGAGGTACTTTTTTCTTAAGGAAAAAATAATGTCCTAAAATAAAGCTGGTTTAAAGAAAAAAATGTAAGACAAAATTAGATTTTTTTTTTAAATTAGAGGTTTGTTGAGCAAAGGAAAAAAAAAAGACAAACCAATAAAGAGACTTTTAGCTACAGAGAACTGAAGGTTACCAGAGGGGAGGTGAGGAGGGGGGCATGAGAGAAATAGGCAAAGGGAATTAAGAGTACACTGAGTAATGTAGAGTAATGGTGAATCATTATATTGTACACCTGAACCTAAGACAACACTGTATATTAGCTATACTGGAATTCAATTAAAAACCGAATTTAAAAAATCATGGGAAAAAAAACAAAAAAAATTATAGGTTAGTAAAGAATAAATTTTTAATGTATGGCCAAACTAGCTAAGATTAAAATAAATTAAGCAGATAAGTTTTGATATCAAAATTAAGCTGCTGCAAAATTAAAATTCGGTCTTCTCTCCGTTAAAAGGAAAACGTTTGCTTGGACTTTTGGGCTGCTTTTGATAAGACTGTAGAAGTTTCGTCACGTTTTAAATATTAAGTTTCCTAATGAACTGTGATCCTATTTAGATGAGAGCTTTAAACCCCTTTTTGATTTTTGACAAGCAACCCAAAATGAAATTCTAAAAAAGGGGGAAAAAGGGTCTTTTTGATCTGAAATATTTCAAAAGATTTGCTAAACTAATTAGGCATATTTAATATGTAAATTACATAGGACATACTATCAAATAAATACTAAGTCTTTTTCAAATTATACTTGTAAGATAATGACACACGTAGATAAAGTCCATTTGGCTTCAGCAAAAATGGCCCCTCATTGCCAGACTTTGGCATCCTAGTGCTTGTGACCTGGCACAGTCTGCTTCTGGAAAAAAAAAATTAATATGAACAAATAGCGGTTGTAAAGTCAGTCAACAGGGCGATAGGAAGCCCAAGACGGCAGCTTATTTCTTCCCAGCTCCCTGACAAAACCAGTTTTGCATTCCTTCATCCACCACAGTACATTTAAGATAACTTAAATCATGAATAAACACTAGTATAAAGACGCCTATAACATTTTAACACTTGGAAGTGGCCTTCATTACTGCCACTTAGTTTGGGTTATCAGTACGTTCTTATTATTGTATGTGCATTTTCTGGATGGGTTCAACCCTTTTCTTGCCACAAGGCCGATGACCTCAAAACTGTTAAAAAAGACTGTATTCCCCAGTGAGAGGGTACTTTCCACTATCTCCAGTGATCAAGGCGCCCAGTTCACAAGACGAATCCTAGGAGCCTCAAAAGTCTTCTAAAAATTCTATCCCTATGCAACCTTCTACTGATCCCATAGTGTCTCATGCTAGCATGACCAGCTAGCTACTGGCAGCCTCTAATGTTTTATGCTCAAGCCTGTCATCAAAGGGTTTTAGATCCTAATTCAAAGGAACTTTTCGGTCGCAGTCTACAGCCTGGTAACTTGGTATTATAAAACGTCATCAGAGGAAGGCAGCCTTCATGCCATTAAAAGGGACCTTACCACATGATGCTAACCACTGACACCCCTGCAAAACCAGAAGATGCTAGAGACTTCCAAACCAAATTAATGAGGAAGAGAAGTAGCTGACGTTGAGGTGAACTGCTTCCATGCCAGACACCCGATCAAGACTACACTCTATCTGAACACGTAATTCTTCCTCCTTCTATTCCTTTTCTTTACTCCGACATTGGCCTAGAAGGATGGCACCCTCATCTGTGTCTCACAGGACATTGCTAAGGGGGGCAGGGGAGGGAGGAGTGTAATCTGTTTTATTTTTGGCTAGGAAAAAATCTGTGCCCCTAACTTTTCACAAGCCAAATAAGACATGTCATTGGTTGACTCCCCAAAATTTACATTGTTGAGTTAAAAAGGATCTATCAGGAGGCTTTCTCAATTCAGAATTTACTCCTTTGGGCAGGTCCCTATTTCCCTGGGTAGCGATAAATGCAAATGAGGCTATGATCAAGAACTCTTTAATTCTTAAAATTATTACATACTCTGCTGCTAAAGCCACAGCAGCCCAACAAAGATCTTTAATCTCTCTAGCCAAAGTTGTCCTTGAATGAATGATGAAATAGCTCTTGATTATCCTTTAGTTGAGGGGTCTGTGCTATGTCCAACACCACCTGCTGTGCCTCGATTAACACTTCTGGGACGTTCAAATCAATTACATAAGAACAAACTGCTTGTCTTAAAAGGGGGACTCCTTCCATGGGGTCCTTCTTTGACTTATTTGATTTTGATTGGTTTGGGTCTTGGAGACCACGCCTCTAAAGTGCACTCCAAATATTGGGAATCATCCCATTTACAGTAATCATGATAATCTCCCTGTTGCATTGTCTTCTTTCAAAAGCTTTAAATGTAGATCTGCGGCCATTAACCACCAAACAAGTGATGGGGGGGGGGGGGATAACCTCTGTGATACTCACAGGTCAAAGTCAAAACATCACGGCCTGTGGATGGCACGCAGAGGATCGGTAACCTATGGAAACTTCAGAGCGGTATCTGAGAGTGACACTAAAGCTTTGACATTTGATCACATCTCTCATTTAAGCTTAGAGTCTGATTAAAAGGGGGGAATTGTTATAAAAAAAAAAAAAGTCCCAAATGGTGTCACTTAGACCAAGTTCTCCAACCAGTGCTCAATACATAATCTAATTGCAGCTTCAATTCCCCGCCCCCCAGAAATGTAGTCTTAACCAGTCAGCCAGGAATTTTTCAATCCATGCCAAATAGGTCCGCCACATAGGCCCTCTCAGCCCCTGCCCACCCCCCCAAGAAAGATGAGGTCCTCTGCATGATAAGATCATCAGCATCTTGTTTTTCCCTCTAAAAAGCTGCCTCACCTACAACAATCCTTTTCTTTTGCTAATAACTTTCATGCCCCCACCCTCCTTCTATGAAAACCTTCCATTTTTGTACAATTCCTTCGAATGCCTCTTTACTTACTAGTTGGGGTGCTGCTAGATTCATGAATCATTTAATAAAACCAACTGATGTTCCAATTTAGTTGGGTGAATTTTGTTATTTAACAGATATAATTGACAAAATTGTAACGTATTTAAAGTATACAATGTGATGACTTAATATACATATATACTGTGAAATACATGTATACACATACACCATCAAGTTAATGGGCTCCACCACATCATATATTTACCCTTTATTGGGTGGGAGGCAAGAGGAATAGAAACATTTAAGTTCTCCTCTCTTAGCAAATTGCAATTATACAATACCGTGTTACCAATTAGTCATCAAGTTATACTTTAGATTCTCAGACCTTATTCACCTTATAACTGAAAGTGTGTACCCTTTTACCACTTCTCCTTATTTTGCCCCTCCCCAGCTCTGGGGTTATTTTTAAAGACTCAACTGAAATGATCTCTAGTGAAGAGAGGTCAAAATTCTAGGGTTTTGATATTTCTTGTTTTCTAATATTTACTTGTGAGATACAAATCTCTCCTGTTCAGGGACAGAATATTAATATAATGGACAAAAAGCCTAAGAATTCATGAAAAAGAAAGTTAGTTATTAAATCTTAACACATCAGGTCTTACCTTTTCAAAAGTTTTTTTTATTTCTCTAACCTTCTAATAACATGTTTCCCTTTCTCTTTGTAGCTCCTGTTTTGGAATGTGGGCAAAGAAACCAAATGCAAAAAAAGAGGGGGGGGGCGCCTGGGTGGCTCAGTCGTTGGCTCAGGGCACGATCCCAGAGTCCTGGGATCGAGCCCCACATCAGGTTCCTCCGCTGGGAGCCTGCTTCTTCCTCTTCTACTCCCCCTGCCTGTGTTCCCTCTCTCGCTGGCTGTCTCTCTCTGTCAAATAAATAAATAAAATCTTTAAAAAAAAAAAAAAAAGAAAAGAAAAGAAAAAGAAGAAAGAAAAGAAACCAAATGCACTTATTTCCACTGAATTATGATTTTTAAGAACTACCAAACGACATTTTTTCTTTTTCAGCTTAAAAAGTTATGTTATTACATACAAACGGAGTTTTCTGATTACCGTATTTAGATGTAAGGTACCAGTCTGCACATTTCTTGGTTCCATTTGGTTTTGGATTGGGCATGCACTGGTAATCACAGCACTGGACCATTCAACATATTACCAGACTTCTCACCTAACTCAGCCTGCACCCGTCACCCTGGGATATCATTTTTCTCATGGCATCTCATAGCTTCCCCTGATGACCACTGAATAAACAGTACACACAAAAGGATTCTATGCCACACCATCTTCTGTTCAGCATATTTCCCAAGTGAGAGTGACAGGACCCACATCAAATGATCTAAGTTGTACAAAAAGATCTATCACGTATGGGCCATAATAGCTGGAAAAAAAAAATCACTTAACCTCTTCAACGGTAAAACTCACCCTGCCTTCCTAACAGGGTTAACTGCATCAAATAAAAATAAAAGGTGTTCTTATAGAGTTAAAAAAAAAAAAAAAAGTGGGTGTGTATATGGTTGGTCAATAGTAATGAAATCATAAATGTAATTAGATCTTCAGTATATTGTATTCATTCAAGCAAAAATAAAATTGAGTCCTTAACAGAGAAAGAGCTCTCTGGTTAAACAACTCAGTACACGTGTACTGGTAACGTTCACCTTCTTCCTTTTCACAGCTGTCTTTCTCAGGCTTCTAGAATCACGGGATACACAAGAGAGATTTAAAAAATTTTTTTAATCCCAAGAAATATATTTATTGATGTATAAGTGTAAAAAGCTAACCAACTTTCTATGTTTGAAGACTACAATCATTCATATTTTGAATAATTACATAAAACTATGACATTATATAAACAGATCTTGACAGAAGCAAAACCAGGAAGAAGAAAGCAGATCATCTGGGACAGAGGCTCAAGTTCTTCACCACTGAAGACAGTATCTGCTACAAAGTGAGGCTCTTGGTCAAGAAAATGAACTCCAGGGGCGCCTGGGAGGCTTAGGCGTTAAGCATCTACCTTCAGCTCAGGGCGTGATCCCCACATTCTGGGATCGAGCCCCACATCAGGCTCCTCTGCTATGAGGCTGCTTCTTCCTCTCCCACTCCCCCTGCTTGTGTTCCCTCTCTCGCTGGCTGTCTCTGTCTGTCAAATAAATATATAAAATCTTTAAAAGAAAAAAAAATGAACTCCAAGAAAATAAGGGGGGAATTATTTTGAACAGAACCTGCAAATCGTTTTCTTTCAAAAACTCATCTTATGGAGGCTGGATTCCCTTCTCTAGATAGAAACAAAAGTCATTAAGGTCGTAAGTTTGCTGTAATTTTTAAGCAGCCAATTTCATAAGTGAGGAGAGAAAATACCTATTTTTCTTTTCAAAATTCAAAGAAAACAAGCTTGCATTACAGTTTTAAGAATCTTGGTGCGGCGGGCTCCACAACTCATAAATTACAGTGCGCTTCTCTGCAGCACCCTCTTTACATGCAGCTGAATTAAAAAAGCACTAAGGGGAAAGCCATAGCACCACTCGTTTTTGTTAGAATGAACACTGTATCTACAGATCTCTGCCTGCCTTCCCAACCAGTCATCCATCAAGGTCCAGGACAAAGGAGTAAATGGTTCTGCTCAACTCATCACTGAGCTAATACGCTAACGTGCTTCTCTCTGGGTGTGGGTGTCGTCATTGCACAGCCCGGGTAGCACGTGCACTTTGTGTTTTGCCTTGTTCAAAATGCAGACAGCCTCTGTTAGAAAGAGGCCAGAAATAGTACCCCCTGTGAGCTGCTCAGCTACAGAGTCCAAGAAAGTCTGCACCCTTCCTGAATGACGGACGACCCGTTGGAAGCTATACTTCCAAGAACACAATAATATCCGAGCCCAAAGTAAGTTCATCTAAAAGCACTTGAATTATTCAGGTTGTTCCTCTACCTAAAGTGAATTATCAAAATCTGGAAATAAAAGAATACTGGAACATCTCAGTAAGAATCCCTATGGTTGAAGAAAGTGAAAAGACTCTGAAAGGTTGTCCCCAAACACAAAGATCAAGGGGAAGACCTACCATTCTTGTCAAGTGCCCAAGTTAAATCGAGGCTCTCAACAAACGTTCATTGAAGCAAATTAAAATAAATAAACTTCCGTTAAGGCTTAGATCACTTAAAATAAGCCAAAGATTATAAATCACCATCACAACGAAGTCCTTCTTTCAATGAGTATTCTTCCATGGTGGAAGAGTTGGTGCTTCTGATGAATACTGTGGGTTACAGCCAGGTTGGAGGGTTGCCCTGGCAGTGGCCAAGCTTTGAGGGTTTGTATACGGGGGTGCCACCATGGCCCTGAGCTCCAGACTGAACTCAGCTCTCTCCTTCACAGGTAGCAATGAGTGGATCCCTTTCTCCTGAGAGAGCTCTTTGGGACTCTATTATTGGGTTGCTACTTTCTTTTTCATGTTTCATATACGCCTACCTCGTTCCCCACTTGAAGCATTTCAAGTGGCAGATAATGAAAAAGACTAAATATATTTTAAAATGCTCAAAAATAAACATTTTTATAATTTAAAGTATATAAAAACAGCTGAGTTAAAAATCAAAATGGATCAGAAACCACTTAGGAAGTAATGAAACCAAAAGAATTATGTATGTGCATCCATATGGAAAGACAAACTCTGCTAGTAATAAACCCTTGGAGGAGTTTTTTGTTTGATTGTTTGTTTTTACATAATACTTCCTGGGTTGGGGGGGGGCCTTAAGAAGCAGAATACAGAATGTCTTCAGCTCGTTCATTAATTCAACTGTTTATTGAAAACACCAGCTACGTGCACTACACCATTGATTAAGAAATATTCTTCAAATAGCTCTTTCTTAACTTGGCCTCTGATCGAAGTGAAGAATGTAACTTTAATTGTACTCAGCAAGTCAAACTCAGAGAGAAAAAAAAGCTTAAAAAAATTACTCAACAAATCCATTCCACCAGAAACTAAGGCTTCAGGAAGACATGTTGTATTCTGGTGATATGATTTGGCCCCAGCAACAGAGTTCAGAGATTATTCAGTTTTTATGAAATAGCATGTCTCTTGAACTGAAATGCTTCTCCAAATACTGTTTCAAACATGTCTCAGCAGGAGACCGTCCGTGCAAGCTTGGGCTCTCTGCTGAGTGCTGCAGGATGTGGGAGTCCACATTTTTTAATTGATGCCAGACAAGCAGAGTAGACATCCTATTTTGACACTTAGGCATGTAACTTTCATCCCTGTTTCAATGGAAACAATCGCACTTCAATATCCAGGCAGGTACAGAGGTATCTGTGAAAAAGACCAATATTTTTCTTAAAAATGAAGATATTTTCAGCAGCTCAAATGATGCTTACACAGTACATGATACAGACACCTTTTCCCAGGAAAAAAAAAATTTAAGGATGCCATTTCTTAATAGTGTTCCATATTGGTGTGTTCCTTAAGATAACAGACTTCAAGGAGCACTTCATCTTGACGCTCCCCACCAAGATGAGTTAGCTGTAAGAGGGGTCTCAGGTCTGCTCACTGGTTTTATGCAACAGCATGGAACTCTAAAATAGAGTTGCATGTGTCTTCTCATCGAGATGTGGAAGAATGCCTGGCAATCTGTACAGGATGACAATAACAACACGTACCCCGTACAAAAATAAACTGTTACCCCTCCCCCCCCCAAGGCTCATGCCTAAGACACACTGAAAAACTGGGTCTGCCCCTTAGCTTTTTCCCCACAGAGCAAAACTTTGATAACTGTGTATGATACTGACTTTGACCAATGCCCATCACATTGCAACAGTGACTTGGCTATGCGAAATCACTCCTGGCTAACCCAGAGTGTGAAAATATGTGCTCTGCACTACCTCCTTCCCAAGGCCCTCGGCACCACCTGCCTTCCTCATCCAGAAAGCCTCACTGCCCACCTCCTCAGAGAGGAGAAGCCAGAGCCAACTCACAGCTTGTGTTAGAAGATGGATGTGAGAAGCTGCACTTCTTTACCCACCCCCACAATAGACGGAGTTCAAGCGTGGCATCTGGCAGATCTAATCCTGTGAAGCAAATCTAGAGAAGTGCTCCAAATAGGACGCCAGAAAGCAGGTTGCCCTCATAGCCTGTTACAGTAAATGGAGAGACGGATCCACAGAGGCAACGACTCCAATTACCCAAGCTGGAATGCGCCCAACTCAGAACAACTGACACACCCTAAATGTGTAAATAATCACCCTCGATATTTTAATGATTTCAGTAATTGAGAATCGTCTTTTCTTCACCCATTTCACCTCGAAAATAGCACTCCCTACAATCCAGTCTCTATTAGCAATCTGCTGAGACATTAATTGGATATTGACCCAAAGAAATGTCTGCCACCTGTAGCATCACTACGACTCTCAATCGAAACCCAGCTCTAAGTCGGAGATGCAGCTCGTCAAGAATTCCATCTCACTACTTTGATTATATTTTAACTGCTCGTACTTGGAAGCTGAAGGGTTTTATTTTAAAATAATGATTAAAAAAAGTCAAGGCAACTGCAGTATAATGAAAAGGTCCTGGCTTAGCAGTCAGGAAGCCTGGCTATTACTGCTCTGTTCTTCCGAACTCTGGGACTATGACTCTGGACCATTTGTTCATTATTCTTTTATTCAACTATTTATTAAGTGTCTACTCTGAGCTAAGCACTGTGCCAGTTTCTATCAGTCTCTGATTCTTCATCTGTTGAAAGGCAATATTTATGTCTATTCTAACACGGGGTTGCGAGGGGAATGAAGTAAACTTGCTTAGGTGGCCGTTTCTAGGAAATAAACGATGAAATGACGAAGTGACTATTATTAAAAACATTCTGATTTGCTTGAATCTGCATCTGACCACTGCCTGAATGTGTGTACAGGTTTATGACTAGAATCCGTGTATATATGATATGTAAATTATGCACGATGATATATGCATTACAATATACGTGAGTTTAACGAATGAAATACAATTTGTAGAACAGAAACAGAGAGGAAAAATGTTTAAGTGAGGGAAAGAGCACACTTTTTTTAGATTCTCGAAAATTAGCTACAAATGGGGCCGAAAGAAATTTACAGTTTAAAAGGCACTACATGGAGAGAGAAAAATCAAACATGATGCTTTGTGCTGTATTCTGGAACCAGATTATTGGCTGATTGTTGGCTCTACTACTTACGGCTGTTGCCTAGGAAAAGTTGCTTCATCTTTGTGCCTCAGTTTCCTCAGCTACAAAATGCGGTCAATGACAGTATCTACCTTCTGGAACAGCCGCTAGGATTAAATGGGCTAAAGTATAAAAGTACGTGTTCTATAGCGCCCTGTACGTCTACCTAAGGACGAGCTATTTACAATGCTGAGACTGCACCGTCTTTTATTTTTAAGGAGGGTTATCAGAGATAATGATGCTTATAAATCAGTTCAGTGAATTTAACTGTGGGCACATATATAGGTTTTTATGTCATCTCTCTATTCAAATACCTACAAAGGCTTCGTGCTGCCAACCATGCACAGTCTAAGGTTATTCATTGGCTTTTAAGGTCCTGTATTATCCACTTTCTGAACATTTCTCACAACTCCTAACATGAATTCTACAGGTCAATTGCATCAATTTCCCTCTCTATTGGCTCCCTTCCATTAGCATAAATAAAAACTTTATCTCCCATCTTAAAGAAAACCCAAAAACCTCTGTTGATCTTTTTTATTTTATTTCTTGGTTCCCTTTTACAGCAAAGCTTGCCAAAAGAATTGTTTATGGTTGCTGTCTGGATTTCCTGTTGCATTCTCTCTTGAACCTATTTTAATTTGGTTTCATTCCCTGCTAGTCTCCCTAAAACGGCTCTTGTCAATGTCACTAATAACCTGAACATTGTCAAACCCAACTATCATTTCTCAGGGCTTCTCTTCCTCATCTATTCAGCAAAAAAAAATTGACTTTACTGGTCACATCCTGCTTTTCGAAACACTTCCCCCTTCATTTTGGCCTCCAAAAGCCTACTCTTTCAAGTCTCCTCCATCACTTCTCAGTCTTCTTTGCTGATTCCTTCTCATCACCTTGACCTCTAAGCATTCATGTAACCCTGGACTTCATCTTCAGACCTCTTCTCTCTCTATGCTAATTCCCAAGTTTATTTCCACCAGTCATATGGCTTTAAAAATTATCTAAATGCAACTTTCTCTCAAATTTTTATTTTCAGGTCCTTCCTATTCTCTGAAATCTAGACACACAGCTAACGTCTATTAGTTCGTTCCATTTGTAAGACTAAAAAATCTCAAAGTTAATATGTCCTGAATTCTTGATTATTCCTCCCATAGCTGCTACTACCCCCATCTCCCTAATCTTAGAAAATGGAGACTCCCTTCAGAAGAAATCTTCCTTGATTACTCTCTTTTTCTCTCAATCCAGATTCAATTTATCAGCAAATCCTTTCAACCCTTTGTTGGAAATAGATCTAATATCCAACCAGATCTCACAGCTTCCACCACTACCTAACCCAAAGGCCCCTTTGCCTCTCACTTGGACTTCTTATAGGAACCTCTACACTTTTGCCCTCGTCACGCTGTAGTCTGCTCCTACACAGAAGCCAAAGTGAGCCCCTAACATACGTCAAACTATGTCACAGATCCCCTCAAAATATCTGCTTTCCCATTTCATGAAGTCTAACCAAGTATCTTCAGAACACCCCCTGTGGCTTCCTCACTAAAGCCCTATATGACTTGCTTCCTCTGATCTCAATCATCACACCTCACTACCTCCTCAACCACCTTTTTCTGCTTCACTCAACTGCTCTTTCTTTTTTTCCAATACACACCCCTTCACAAGAATAGAAGCTCCGTGAAAATGGAAACTTGGGGGTCTTATAAACTGCTATATCCCCAGAACCCAAAACAGTGTCTAGCACATTCATATATTCATGGAGAGAACAGACTGAATGATGAATCTCTCTATATACATTGTTCCATAAATAGCTCCTACACAATGAATGTCAAGCCCAGTGCCTACCCAATGTCAAACCTTCATGAAAACTTATTATCCCTGTTACGGAGATGAGGAAGCTGAATCCTGGGAGGGTTCCATTTCCTGTCCCAGATCACACAGCTGCAAAGTGGTAGTACTGAGGTTTTAACTAAATCTGTGCTCTTTTCATTAGGCCTCTCTGCATATTCAATATTCCACTACCATTTCTGTTCCTTAAACTGGTAGACTTACCATATCCGGAAGGCCCTCTTCCAACCCTAAATCTCCAATTTCTATTACAAATCAATGCTTCTCTTAGTAATTTTCTTTTCAGCATCCCACTCATCCATATTAATCATTCCAATTTGTATCAGTGTCTCCATTTTCAGGATTAAAGCCCTTAAAACTTGTGAAGTACTACAATGCTCTCAAATATATGTGCTTTTCCATAATTTTCTAATTTCTATGTCTGTGTTAGTCTTATCTGCCCAAACAAATGCAATTCAGGGCTTTATTTTGGAACCTTCTTTGTTAAAATGTCTTTCTGCCTCATACATTGGTCATTGCAAGTGTTTCTTCTCTTCTCTTTTCTTTCTTTCTTTTTTTTTTTTACGAGTGTTTCTAATAAGTGTTAAGTGATGGATTAACCTGAATCCACACACATATGTAAAAGAATTCAAGGTATCTGTCAGAAGCTACACCCCCTCATTGTTGCTATTCAAATATTCCTACCATTGGACGTGAGAGCACAGAGTAGAGGCCCATTTGCTCAGACTAATGAAAGTCTCATAGATCAAGGTTTTTCTTTCTAGTTCCCCTGACCCTCAGTTTCCCCATTTGTAAACTGAAGACATTCTGCAAATGGTCACTGTTAGATACAGATACTGAAATAGATCTTAACTAACAGACAGACACTAAAGTGTCTGTGTTAACAGGATGTTTATTTGCCTCTTAAGTCCTCCCTTCTGTTCCCCACCTATCTCCACTGAAGGCAGTGAAAGATTCACATTTCTTAAATACCACTTCCCTCACATCACTCCCTCTCCTATGAAACCCTGCAGACAGCTCTCTACTATCTATAGAGTGAAGTTTAGACTTCTGATACTGCAAATTTCTCACAACCAGATCCCACTCTCTACAAGCTGATGGCCCACGATTTTGTATCTAACACTCTAGGCCAATAAGCTAGACTCCCCTCTGTGCTTTGTCCCCTCGCCCAGGTAAGTTCACCTGCACCATGCACCCTTCACTCCCTCACTTTAAGGTCAACATTCTCATCATTCTTCAGAGTCTATACATCCCCGCTGAGAAAAGAAAGCCACCAAACTCTGGTGGAACTCTGTGGTCATCACAACCTCAAACAGACAAACCTGTTTGTGCCTGCTTTTCCCTCTTTCCTCTGATTACAATGGAGGAAATTCCACTATTTTTATTAAAGACCAATGTCTCCAGCAATGCTCAGAATCCCCTCTTGCCTTCCACATACCTCTCTCCCAAAACTTCAGTCTCCCGGTTCTCTCTCTCTCTCTCTCCTGAGTAATTCTAACATTCAAGTGTTTCAATACGTTCCAACTGGAGGGGACAAAGCACCTCGCCTAAGTCACTTACCCCTCCACTTGCTTCTCTGCACCAACTAAAGTCTATACAAACTACCTCCATCTTTGCATGCACATTCCCCTTTCAGTCCAGTCCAACCGAATGTCCGTCCATCTTTCCACCAATAGTGTTCTGGCCAAAGTCACTGATAACCTTGAGCTTGCCAAACTTAACGCGTTCTTCTTTGTCCTCATCTTTTTTGACATCCTCGTACCTTTTAACAGTTGCCTGCTCCAACTTTCTTGGTTTCCGTATCTTTATAGTTCCAGCTTTCTCTCTGCTTGCCTGGAGATTCTTCTCAGTCTCCCTTTCTCCTTCTCTCTCAATTCTAAATATCTGGTTAGGGCTTGGGCCTGAGCCACCTCTTTCTCTAATGTTCTACAATATATCTTGAACATACTTACTTCTCTGCATCTCTATTGAAATCAGCCCTTTCCAGGCCATCAGCCTGGCTAGCCTAGTCCACTGGAACAGCCTCCTAACTGGTCTCTGTCTTGTGTCTCTGCCATCAGCCACATAGCAAGGGTGACCCTATTAAACATCAACCAGCTCACTTCACGCCCCTTTGTGATACTCGCAAGGCTTCCCACCCACTGAGAATAAAATCCAACCTCTTATAATGATTCCCAAGGTCTGCATCATATCACCCTCCCTATCACCACCCCACCTGGACTTGAATAATCTTGTGTCCCTATCCTTGTGTTCATTATGTTATAGCCACAAGGGTCTATCTTCAGTTCCTCCAATAAGCCAAGTTCTTTCCCATATCAGAGCCTTTGCATATACTGTTCTCTCTTAATAGCACACCCTTCTTCCATCTTCACATGGCTAGTTACTTCAAGGTCAGCATAAATGCACCTGCTTAGAGAGGGTGCTCTCACGAACTCGAATTCTAAGCGTCTTCTCCGCCATCAGTTTTCTCTATTTGTATTCTATGCCTTCATCGCTGCATTTACCTCAGTAATTATCTTATGTGTTTTTTACGTTTGTCTGATCTGTTTCTGTCTCTTCTAATAGAGCCTGGGACCAGGTCTGCCTAGCATAGTGCCTGGCTCACAGCAAGTACTCAGGAAATACATGTTGGATGTCAACGGATATGTCCAAGATTTAAGAGTACATGTGATTATATATTATACGATTCCATTTATCTGAAAGATCCAGAATAGGTACACATCAGTATAAACAAAGTAGATGAGTGGTTGTCTAGGGCTTGGGGTAGATGAGAGGAAAAGAGGGTGGCTGCTGAGAAGTGTGGGATTTCTTCTGGGGTGATAGAAATGTCCTCAACTAGACTGTGGTGAGAGTTACACAACTCCTCAAATATACAAACATCATTAAACTGTACACTTGAAATGGTGAATTTTACAGTATAGGAATCATGCCCTGATTCTGCTCTTCCCCTCCCCGCCCCCACACAAAAGAACATTTGATTAATCCATGAGTTGATTGGTTTTTTCTCATAGATAACAGATGCACACTAGCCTGTATTTTGTTTCTTTTTATAATACATAAGTAGGATCAAAAGTAAATAAATATGGGCTAATGTTAATAAGGCAGTCAAAAAGTAAAGAGGTACTTATTCAATGTCTGCTGCAAGCTGTGAACGGGTTTTGGAAGTAACAAAAAAAGAAAAATGTCTCACCTCTGCCCATAAAGGGTTTGGAGAACCAATCTGATCCAGATGAAGATGACTCAGGCAAACAGTGAAGCTCACCATATCAGAAACCTCTCGTGATCCAGCTACCGTCCTCCTCCCTCCCGTTTTATTCCATCTGGCACTTCAGCAACCAGCTGTGAGCAGGTGGCACTGAACAACCCCCCAGTTCAGCTTTCTGCCAGGGTTTCCACTGCAGCCACGTGGGACACGACAGAACCACTCAGCCATTCCAGCGCACACGCAAACCTGGAGTAGGCGGATGTTAACAGCAGGTACAACCCTCGACCACAGAGAAGCTAATGCATAAATATCCCGCTCTTCTGTGTCTCGGGTGTAATTATACCACTCCTCAAAGTCTGCCCAGTGGGATTGAGTCATAGTTGCCCAGAGCAGTAAACAGCTCCAAAATGCACCTCGAATAGACTATTACTCCTTCCCTCTCTTTCTTCCAAATGCTCCACTTCTGTGTCCTGGGGTCACTTCCCCAAATGAACTACCTGTATGAAAGCCTTGTCTCAGGCTCTGCTTTGGAGAAGGAGGGGTCTCAAGTTTCAGGCAATCTTCACAGTCTATGTCTCTATTCCCATTGCCTTAACAAGAGAAACTTAATATTCTGAATTCAAACCATGACATAACATCGATCAGATAACTGTAAATTACACTGATAGGTCTCCACATGTGCCAAAATAATTTATTCAATAATTCATTCATTCCTTCATCAAATATCAGTTGTCTACTATAAACTAGACTCTCTTCTAAGTTCTGAAAATACATCCGTGGACATAACAAAATCCACATTCTCTAGAGGTTTTATTCCAGTGGAAAGAAACAACCCATAAGTAAATACATAATATGGCAGGTGGTGATAAGCGTTACAAGGTTGTGACCAGAGAAGGAGTCTCTGGAAAAGTGTTACTTGAGCAGAAATCTGAATGGTTATCCAGAGGAAATCATCCCACGTTAAGGGAACACTAAGGACAAAGGCCTGCAGTTAGAAATGAACTCGATATGTTCAAGGAAGAAGAAGAAGGCAGTAAGCTGGAATTGAAGAAGCATCCAGGAGAATAACAGGAAAGAGGCAGGGAGGCTCTTGAAGGCCAAGTGACAGAAGTTAGATTTTATTATGAGAAGTGTGAAAAGGGGAATGGTGTGATTGAATTTACATTTCTGTAAGATCATTCTAGCCATTGGGTGGTGACTTCACTGTGGGAAGGCTGAGGTGGAAGCAGGGCACCACGGAGAAATCTTTAATCACGGTCCAGGGGAAGGTGAGAGCAGATCAACATGAGGGAGGGAGAAAGCATTCAAATGACTTAAGCATCTTTAAAAAAAGTGAACATACTAGTTCTGCTCAAGCATGGTTTTTCTTGCAAAGGAACATTCTGACTAAAAGCTGTTCACATTTAACAAAAGAAAATTTTATTTATTTATTTATTTATTTATTTATTTATTTATTTATTTATTTTTGAGAGAGAGAGAGAGAGAGTGTGTGTCTGTGCATGCACAAGCAAGGGGTGGGGGAGTGGTTAGGGCAGAGGCAAAGGAAGAGAATCGGAAGCAGACTCCCCCTGGCTGAGCCCAGAGCTCTGTGCAAGGCTGGATCTCAGGACCCTGAGACCATGACCTCAGCCCAAATCAAGAGTCCAACGCTTAACCGACTGAGCCACCCAGGTGCCCCTTAAATTAATCTTTATTGAGAGTATAAAACTGTTCTGGAATATTACAGAGTGTTCATTTTGGTTACAAAGAAGGGCAGAATTTGATCTTTAAGCACCTCTTTTAAGGAGAGTACTTAGACCAACCCCATCAGTCACAATCTATAGGTAATCCCAGGTCAGATATAAATTCTAAGTTGGAAAGGCAAAGAAAATCATAGGTTTGCTGTCGTAAAGATTTAAAAAATTAAAAGGAATTTAATGAAGGAATTTAATGGATAAAACAGCACAAGTAGAAGGGGAGTGGAAATTTTCTTTGGAAGTATAATTGCCAATTCCTGTCCCTCCAAATAGCAGTATGAGGGGAATTCTGAGGTTTTGACTGACATGGTAAGATTTCAGATCCACAGATTTTTAAATAAATATAATTTAGCATAACATTTTTAAGATATTTCCAGAAAGTTTCATTTAAAAACACACCTTTTGCTTGTTTACTTGCCTTGTCTGCTTTCCTTACTGACATCTTTAAAAAGACAGTGCTCTAAAAGGTACAAACTCCTGGGGCGCCTGGGTGGTACAGTGCTTAGGCGTCTGCCTTCGACTCAGGGCGTGATCCCGGCGTTATGGGATCAAGCCCCGCATCGGGCTCTTCTGCTGTGAGCCTGCTTCTTCCTCTCCCACTCCCCCTGCTTGTGTTCCCTCTCTCGCTGGCTGTCTCTATCTCTGTCGAATAAATAAATAAAATCTTAAAAAATAAATAAAATAAAAAATAAAAAAATAATAAAAGGTACAAACTCCCAGTTATAAAAAGAGTCCTGAGGATATAATGTGAAGCATGGTGCCTAGAGTTAACCTTATCCCATGTTGCGTATTTGAAAACTGCAAAGAGTAAATCTTAAAAGTTCTCATCACAAGAAAAAAAAATTGTAATTAAGTGTGGTGATGGCTATTAAGTAGACCTACTGTTGAGATCATTTTGCAACGTATACAAATCCTGAATCATGATGTTGTACACCTGAAACTAAGACATGTCCTATGCCCATTATATCTCAGTTATAAACAAGATTGAACCTAGATATAAAAATGCACACCATGCTTTTTACGACACAGGCAGGTATCTTTTTTCCTCTTTAACAAAAAATTCATACATTAATGGCAAACACATAGTACTCTCTTAACCACGACATACTACCTCCTACTGTACCGTGCAGATGGCAGTGTGGTTTAGAGAAAAACAAAACAAAAACAGAAGCAGCACCTAGAGGGTGTAATTGAAGAAAAATGAGGAAGGGCTGGAAATGCACATCTCTCCTCAAGAGCTCATTCTACCAACACGGGGGAAGATGCAAGTCATGTTCTCTAATCCTGTCAAACATCTCACCTCCAGCCGTGAGAGATTCACCTTCCACACCACAGGCACCTTCTCATAGCCTGAGAATTTTCTCCTAGTTGGAGCACTCAAATGCTGACCTGCTCTGTACTGATACCAGGGCATCATGCCAAGGAAGCTGGGTTTTTACTCAGCTGGGTGAGCAAGACCGAGTTTCAAATATTAGACTCCCTTACTTCTTATTCTAGAGATTTTATTTAAGACTGAAAAATACTCTTGCCGTAAGAAGATATTAATATGAGAGGAACCAATTCTATTTAATCTCAGGGGGTTTTGTCCTCCAACTTAACCGAACGAAAAATTCAAAATGCTATTGAACCAAAGCACGTTCCCTTCCTCAAACGTGACCTAAAGATTCTCCTCTCAAGAGGGGCACCTGGGTGGCTCAGTCGTTAAGCGTCTGCCTTCAGCTCAGGGCGTGGTCCCAGCGTTTTGGGATCGAGCCCCACATCAGGCTCCTCCGCTGGGAGCCTGCTTCTTCCTCTCCTGCTACCCCTGCTTGTGTTCCCTCTTTCGCTGGCTGTCTCCCTCTGTGTCAAATAAATAAATAAAATCTTTAAAAAAAAGAAAAAAGAAAGAAAGAAATCCTCCCAGATATTCCCACACAATGTATTCAATAGCCTCAACACAAATGCAATTAGCTGAATTTGTCGTAAATAATGGCTGTGATTTTATAGCACCCAAATTTAACCTCATAAAATCCACTAAGAAGATTCATCAGATTTAGTGTCTGAATTTGCTAAAGAAGCTAAAGGATAGAGAGCTTAACTGTGTTGCATAGGGTCGCGTAAGCAGGTGAAGCGTGGAGACAGTATGCAGATGTGGTTCCATGAAAGTGAAGATCAGACCATTCGATCGTCCACTAAAGGTAAATCTATCATTCACCTGGCTTTTCATGTGCCAGTTCAATGCTAATCAAGAGAACTCCATACAGAATCCTTTGAAACTCTCAACAAGTTACTTAACCACCCTGCACCTGTTTCCTTATCTCTATAATGAGGCTACTACTAAAACCTATATCCCAGAACTATTGAGACGATTAAAGGAGCTAATTTATGTCAACGTTTAGCACAGCACCTGACACAAAGGATTTTACAAAATACAAAGAAAAACTGTGCACAAGTATAGCTTTGCTCACCAGAAAAGTAGTGAGGCAGCCTGGGGGACACATTGCAGAAATGATGGGAAGGCCGTTCCCAAACCTGTGAGATTATGGAAAGAGGTAGCATCTTGGCCAACATAAATTCTTCTTACACCTATTCGCCAACATAGGAGAACTTTCTCAGAAGATCTCATGTATTTATAAAGAAAATATCTTACAAACAAAAAATTAATATTTTTTAGACGCACCAAAATAAATTTAATCAAATGTTTGGATGAACCAACTTATTTATTTTTCCACAAAGATCACTGTCATTTCCTGTTGCTTATACTTTTTAAAAAGAAAATGAAATCTATGAACTAAAATGAAATCACAAAAAACTAATAAATATAGCTCTTACTAGCTTAATCCTATAATTCAGCATTTTATTTATAAACTGTCTATGTATTATCCTTTGGTTTCTTCATAGGTATTAGCTGTCCAGCTACATTAGGGGAAGCCTGAAGACAGAAACTATATCATCCATTTTCTCTTTCATTCCCTGCACCACTTACTATAATCTCCAGTACACAGTAAAAAGTCAATACCTTGATAAGGCCATGGTAGTTGTGAACCAGATTCCATATCAAGTGTTGGCAAGAATGTGGAGCACATGGAACTCTCATGCTTTATAGGAGGAAGTTAAAATTGGTACAACCGCTTTGTAAAACCATTTGGTAGTATTTACAAAATTGAATATACACATAACCTATCACCCAGCAACTCCATCAAGATGTGTACCCAAAAAATGTACAAAGATGTTCAAAACAGTATGATATGGAATAGCCCAAAACTGAAACAATCTAAATATTCTTCCAAGACAGAATAAATTATGGTAAATTCATATCATGGAATGCTATGCAGCAATGAAAACAAACTATCCCCTCTCATTAATAATGGTGACTCTCACAAGCATCATGTTAAACAAAGGAAACAGACCCAAAGAGATCCATTCTCTATGATTCAAACTGTATAAAGGTCAAAATCAGGAAGAATGAATCTATAATGACAAAACCCCAAAATAACGATTACCTTTAAGGGAGGGATTTCTGGAGTACTTGGTCTTTTAGGATTCCTATACCTAATTTTAATGGAGGGAGGAGAGGGATCCCCCACTCCCCCACACACAAAATACCCAGCAATTCTCAGACACCAGCAAGGTGTTGGGTAATTCAACTCAGTACTGATACTGTCCACCTAGAGATAGCCTCACATTCCACAGGTTAGGGATTCCATACTATAAGATTGCCCCCTGCCCCTCGACTTCAGACACCAGTCACAAGCCCCAGGCTATTAACTAGGCTTCTGACTGGCTGACTGAGGATTGGGGGGTGCAGTGATCTCCTCCTTAGGTTTGATGAGTTTGCTTAAGTGGCTTACAGAACTCCGGGGAAACACTTTCTAAGGTTTGCCAGCATATTAAAGGGTATGACCAAGGATACAAATCAATGTCCAAATGAAGAGATACATAGGATGAGATCCTGAACAAAGGAGCTTCTGTCCTCATGGAGCCTGGGGACTAGTCCAGTGGCACATGGAAGGGCTTTGATTCCTTAAGCATGGAAACCCTTCCCCCAAAAAAGGGACCAAAAAGCTGGTTTCTTGGGTTTTTACGGAGGCTTCATTATGGAGTCATGATTGACTAAATCACTGGCGATTGGCTGATTCAGCCTCCAGCCCTTATCCTGTCCCCAGAGGACAGAGGGTGGGACTTAAAGTTCCAACCCTCAAATCACATGGTTGGTCTTCCTGGCAACCAGCGCCTGCCCTTGAGTGGGGTCCAAAAGCCATCTTCATTAATAACAAGACACCCATTTCACCTTTATGGCTCTGGAGTATTTTTTAAAATTGTGGATGAAGACCAAATAGATCTTATAAATCATGCTATCACAACTGATAATAAAAAATGCTTATATAAATAAAAAGCCTGAGAATCAACATCATTGTATTCCACTGCTCTCTTGCCTCTGCCCACTGATATCACTACAATTTATGAGTATTCTATAGAAATTATAAAAGACAGGGGAAAGAACATCATAGCATAAATACTGGCCTGTAAGACCTCTGAGGTTCTATTGCTCCCTTGAATTAGCTTTTCTCCCTGTTCCCTCCCTGTAAATGTACAGGACTGACCTCTTGAATCCCCTAGGCAGCACGATATCTAGTGTTTCACACTACATATAAAAAGTAAAACAAAAATACATGTGTTTACAACAAATTAAAAACTAGGCAAACACCAGAAGAAACTATGGGGAGATATAATTAGCTGCTCTTAAGTGTGGATGTTGTAAAGAGGTTTTAATATGAATGAAACTTGCAATCAAAAGATCCCATAGTGGTATAAACAGAACAGTGTTACCAGAAAAATAAGAGCCAGATGGCTTTACCGCCACCCCAGAGTACTCTCAATCCTCCAACCTCTCCCTGTTTCAAAGAACAACATTACTAGCCCCCTTCATCCAGACAATGGGAAAAAAAAAAAAAAAACCTTCAGGGGCTGGTAATAATATGGTGGCACAGGTCACCATAATTGTCTTACAATGGCTTATGTTTCACTGCCTTTTGCATGGACCATAGAATATAGTACTTTATGTATTGCAGGTATTCGGTAAATAATTGTAGATTTGATGACCTGGGATTAAAAAGAGGGGGGAGGTGGGGGAGGTTTTCTGAGAGGCATATATTTTTATCCTAAAAGACATGTCTCAATTTCTTCTTTCCTCTTGTAATATTCACCTTCTCTCCCTTCCAGAAATCCTGGCTCCTCCTTGAGCACCTTGCTTCCCTCACATCTCAAGTGTTGGCTTTCTCTCACAACCTTTACACAACTGAGCCTACAAGTGGGGTAGATGTCCCCCTTGCTTCTCATTGAGGCTTCCTTCTCCGGTGACATTCTCATTGTATTACATAACATCCTACTCATTACATCACCCTTCTTTCCTCCATAACTCCATAAAATTTCCTAGCTGGAATCTCATCAGATGTAATCATTGTTGATGCCTTCTACTGATATTGAGTCATTCCCACTCACTGCTTGACAGTTTTAACTCCTAGTTCACTACAACTTCCTAAAACACATGTTAATTTTTGGCTATTTCAATTCATACATAGAAAGGTCTTCAACACCCTGGCCTCTTGCCAAATTTCTCTCTACCAATAATCATGCCCCACACCCTACCCTAGCCACTCACTCCCAAGACCCATTTCTCACCTTTTTACTACCTACAAGTACCCCAAAATGTCAAGAATCCCATTTCCTGACCACTTTCTATCTTCAAGCACATTACTTCTACTCAGTTCACTCCAACAATGCTTAAATCTCCTGGGAACTTGCAGAGCATTGATCCTACTAATTTTCACTGTCCTTCATCCTTCTGACATCTGTCCACCCTCCATACTCAAAATTCCATGGCAAATTATTACAATCACTTCCTTGCATAGATCCTTGACTCCATTCCCCTCTCACCACATTATGTCTCACCTGAATTATTGAGCTAGTCCCCTAACAGGGCCCTCAGCTTCTATTTTTATCCACCAATATTCTATTCTCAACAGAGCAGCCAGAAGCAGGCTTTAAAAATGTCAATCAAATCATGCCATTCCTCTATTCAATACTCTCAAGTGGTTTCCATCTCATTCACAGTAAAATCCAAGTCCCAGAAATGGCTTATGAGCCCACTCGTAACCTATGCCCTTATCTCTGACTTCCCCTCGCACTACTCTTCCATTCCCTCACTGTAGGCCAGCCACTGGCCCCCTCGCTGTTGCTCCAATCTACCTGGCATGCCTCTCCCTCTGGACTTTTCCATGAACTCCTCTGCCTAGAATGTTCTTGCCTAGATACACCCATATGACATCCTCCTTTGCCTTCTTTCAGTTTTGCTCAAATCTCAGCTTCTGATCGAGGCTAACCCTGAAAGCCTATTTAAAATTGAAATCCCCCCAGCCTCGCAGTCCCACTCCTCCACACCCCCTTCTGTATTTCTTTTTACTACTGCACTTTTAACTATTATACTATATAATCTGCTTATTCATCATATCCATTGTCTTTTCCTTGCCCCACCCCTGACTACCAGAATTTAGACTCCATGAGGGTCCAAAGTTTTGATCTGCCTTATTCACTTATATACACTAAGTACCTAGAGCAATGCCTACTGCATGGTAGATATATAATAAATACATTTAAATAAAAAAACATAAATATATCTCTATGTGTAACTTGCTGGATTTCAACAGAACCAGAACCAGTCTCCAGTATAAACTTGCAGATTCCTCATTTGTAATCTTTCTATAGGAAGTGGGCGAAAGAAAGAGAGAGAGAAAGAAAGAGAGAGAGAGAGAGAAAGAAAGAAAGAAAAAAGAAAGAAAAAGAAAGAAAGAGAGAGAGAGAGAGAAAGAAAGAAAGAAAGAAAGAAAGAAAGAAAGAAAGAAAGAAAGAAAGAAAGAAGAAAATTCCTGATCAACTATATGTTATAGTCTTAAAGTTGATTTCTACATGTTCCCCCATAGGTAAGAAATGTCCTAATCATAGATCCAGAAATCAGTCTACAAAATCATATTTGATTTACAGGTATCTAAAATACTATATATTATAAATGGGTAACAGTGAATTAAACCATCTCATCATCAGTGAACTAAGCAGAAATGCAAAATGCAAAGCAACTTGGCGAGGTTATGCTCCCATTGCCTTGACTGTGATGATGGTATCGTGGGTGTCTGCATCTGTCCAAACACATCAAATTGTACAAATATGTATGGTTTCTTACATATCGATTATACCTCAACATAGCTTTTCTGAAAAGCAAGTAATAAAAATTATCATTTCATCTTGAATACCCACACTTAAGAGCAGCCATACTTAATTAAAGAAAGTGAGAAGAAAGAGGAGACTTGTATGTCAATTCTGAAGGGGACTTCAAGGCCCTGTCAAGGATTCTAGAAATGGAGTCTTTGTTATATCTATTTTCACTTCAAAGCTGGGTTTCCCTTATCCCTGTCACAAGTGGATCACCAGCACTGCTCTTAGACTTGTAATCCACAGACAGCTTCTTTTCAATTCATCTAAATGAAATATAAGGAGAGCCAGAAAAGGGTGAAGGAAGGCAGGTCTTTCTGAGATTACTAAGCAACAGCTGGAAGGGGGGGAAACACAAAGGTATTCAAAAAGCAAATAATTACTTGAGCTGAAAACTGCTGTATTGTAAAAAAAGAAAGAAGCATCTCATCTCTGCTCAGACATGAGCAGAGAAAAAGCCGAGCAATGTCTCTAAATTTGGTCGGAAATGTGAGAGCGTGTAAATTGTCTTTAGAATAAGCAGGATGAACAAGAAACTGTTCAGTTAGTGAATAAGTGAATCCATTCACAAGTCATGCACTTATCACTCGAGGGTTGCTTTGTCTCTGGGAAGGAAGGTGCTTGGGAAGAAGTGTTGCATTTCCTTGATGGTCAGTCATACTGGCTACCTCTTAAGGGTCTTCGTGTGATTCGTTTTGTCTCCACGTACGTCTTGCGTACATCTTACGTCTTTCTCTCTTTCAGACCTTAAATACTGATTATTGTGGCTTCAGAACACAAGTATGTTCCTGGAAATTCACATACAATTTAATTTTAAAATACAGGGAAATGCATGCTTTATTATTCAGTTGCATTTATAGAGTACCTTGTTTACTAGTCATTTTAACATGAAACTTTAGCATAAAAGTTCTTTCAGGGACCACATATCATCTAGATTATAGATAGTCTACTCCAAACTAGATCATCGAGGTCCAGAGATGGTCAATGACTTGTCTAAGGTCATGGAGCTGGCCTACAATGCAGGTTCTCTTTCTCCATCCCTTCTTTCCAGTAACCCATACAAATAATCCAGGCAGACATAACTACATGCACCTTACAGATACGGAAAGTGAGGTGTAGACAGATCATTCATCCTAAACTGTGCAAAACATGAGCAGCCCAAATCGAGTTTAGTGCTCTTACTAATATGCATATCTGCCAATGAAAAACTCTATCTGAAAAAGAAACTACTGCAAAGAAAGGTCTAATGATCTACCCCCAAATCATCTATTTATTAAACTTTGCATTTCATCCTTTTCATATATAGCTCTATTCAGCAAAATAAATGTGTGTTCCCTCTTTAAGTATTGGTAAGTCTCACAGCAACGATTATTATATTTGTTTTCTTTTCTTGATTTAAAAAAACAACTTTTAATCTCCGTTGGATGACTTTGAACAGTATAAAATCTAACCTGTATTGACTAGATCCTAAACCCCCTTCCATTTCATGATGTTTTGTTTTGGAAATGATGTACAGATAATTTGAAAGTTTATTTTTGAAAACCTAAAAAAAAAAATCTTTCTAATTCATCTGTGCTTTTTGTTGACAAAGGCAAACAGAATTGTGAAGCATGCCCTCTGCTGGTAAAAAATTTAAAAAATTTTTTTTGAAAAGGAAAATTGTTATACTTTAAACCAAAGAGATCTTATGAATTACGTGACTATCTGGTATTATCTAAAGTTCTGAACAATACTGGGCTACAAACAATTTCTAAAATAACCATCATGGGGCGCCTGGGTGGCACAGCAATTAAGCGTCTGCCTTCGGCTCAGGGCGTGATCCCGGCGTTGTGGGATCGAGCCCCACATCAGGCTCCTCTGCTGTGAGGCTGCTTCTTCCTCTCCCACTCCCCCTGCTTGTGTTCCCTCTCTCGCTGGCTGTCTCTCTCTCTGTCAAATAAATAAATAAAATCTTTAAAAAAAATAAAAAATAAATAAAATAACCATCCTGTTCTAATTTAAGCACCTAAAATTAGAAAGAAAATATATTTCAAGGGATAGAAACTGAAATTGAATAAGATTTCAGCATTTTATGTTTGCTTTGCTACTGACTGAAATCTAACAAAGGCTACAGCTAGCAAGTGATAGTGAAATCGTCCTCAGATAGATGGAGTCACTTCTGTTACGCACCATACTTTACCAAGCAAATTTTCAATAGCAATTACAAGCTCAGACACTGACATTTAAATGAAAGTCCCCGAATTTGGTGGCCAGCATATCCCAACCCCCATAAACCTTGCAAATTTCTTCAGTAGTGACCCATAAGCCTTGCAAATTTCTGCTTACAAGGAGGGAGGGAGGGAGGGAGAGAGAGATTCTAGCTTGTGTGCTTTGGACTCAAACAAATTACTTACACTGTCAACTATAGACTTAATATTCCTTACCTCATAAGCTGGATTTGCGGACTACGTAGACAATATATGTTCCTATGGGGTGTTGAGAAGTAGGTCTTGCCCATGAAGCAAGGTAGACATTGAAGGAAACTCTGGGAACTCTGTCATACGTGATCTGTCACCTGGCCACCTCTCTCACCATTCTCTCCATTTGCTCCCTGTGCTCTAGCCACGCTCACCCCTTGCTAAACACATCACGCCCCTGCGGCCCTTGCACATGCTGAGCCCTATAATTGTAATGTTCTTTATACATACAGCCACATAGCCTATTCCTATAGGAACATACAGGACTCTGCACGAATGTCATCATGTCAAAGATATCTTTCCTTGATCACCTTGTGTAAGATCACCACCTCCCCGGACCCTGCTTCTTCCATTAGCATTTATCCCTTCCTATTATTACAGTGGTTTGATTTTGTTTATGGTCCGTATCTTCCCACTAGGAGGAAAGCTCTGTGAGGCAGGGTATTTACTTACTTGGCTCACTGCTCTGTTCACAATGACTGGATGAGTATCTGGCTTATAATAGGTAATCAATTAACATTTGTTCACTAAATAAATACATAAAATTATCAGGGATATTATGAGATCATTTCTGCTTTGAATGAGAGAGTGGTCTAATGATTTCTAGAGCCCCATCCTGTGATTTTATAAAGAAAGATGATCTCAAATAAACAGACCCCATGCTTTTCCTACTGGTTACTAAGAGTACTTTTAGAAATCCTCATAACTTTTTGTAAAGGAATAAATTATAAATAAATCAAATTAATTTTGAGGATACCATGAGCAGATGTTTACGATTTCAATGCACTATCATGTAAAATATCGTTCTTCTAGATTACTTTCTTTTTCTTTTGATCAAGCCCTTTAAGACAAAGGACGACAGCAAAGATACCACAGTTCTGGAAATGGATAAATGGTTAAATGTTAAATATTTCTCATAATTTCTACTTTTAAATTAAGATCATGACACAATAATGCTTCTCGAGAATGAGAAAGAAAAAGCAATAACCGACAAAATACAAATTTTAAATGGCCAAGCACATGCTAGTACCTGCTTTTTTAAATATGATACTGCCAACCCTTGTTAAAATAAAAGTATTTTCATACACTATCACACCCTATTAACATCTAAATCTGATCCAAAAATGATATGCCTAGAATTCATCTTAAAAAATATCATACTCTTAAAAACATGCTGGTATGAAAGGTGAGCTCTAGGATGAACACGGTTTAAGTATGCTTATAATCACTAAGGAATTAGCAAAACTGGCAAAATTGTCAACATATATGAATATTCCTACCTGGCTTTCTGGCACTGCTGTCTGTCTGGATGTATCAGGATTACACACAAAAAAAAATGGTTGCAGTCATTCGGCCTTTTGAAAAAAATGCCTGACACTATCCACTTTATTGCCAACATTTTAGGCCCCATATTGCATATGATGAGAGAAGTGACCTTTGAAAGAAAATTGTGGGGTCGAATACGGAAAGATCAAATGACAGAAATTGATAGAAAGGACCACTGTTGCAATCACACTTGGATCTTCTTAAATGACTAACCAATAAATTTCTGCCATTAACCATACTTCTCAATGAAAATCTCCCCTCCAAGTACATATTACATGAGGAGAAATCTGGTAGCACATAGAATCAGTGTAAAAAAAAAAAAAAAGGCAAATCCAGGGGAATTTCAGTGTCTAGTCCTACATAGAATAATCATATTGAATACATAAACTTAGATCTTTGTAATATGTTGCAAAGTAATGAATTATTTTAATAATCAATTAAATAAATTTCAGGGACATCATAAGACCAAAAGATGATGCAGGTTCTCTTAATCATGAAATCATCATGTCCCCTGGTAGTCTGTCTTCTAATAGGAGTATCAAAAAGCAAAGGAGAAACCTCAATAAACCTCATTTATTTATTTAATTGGCATTTCTTGAGGGCCTCCTATGTTTCAGGAACCACCAGCTTCTAGGTATATAAACGTACACAGCCCCGACCCCTTTAGGGCTGACACAAGCAGTAACATGGCAGATAATACTTCTGATTTGGGGGATAACATCATCATCATGAAAGGTTCCCAAAGAAAAGTCAAAAAGAGACTAAGCATTAGCTATGGGGCAATTCAGACACATTCATTTAACCATTCCAGATATTAAAAAATATAATCATGAGCAAGTCTGTTATTATTTCCAATGACTAAGCCATCAGAAGTGATACATTGTAGCCTTCTATCCATTTATCACCCCTAGAAAGTAATTAGAGAATTATATTCCTTGAATAACCATTTAGGAAACCAATATTCTGAAAATTTTGCAACATGTACAAGGTAAAAAAAAAAAACAAGTTCTTTGATCTGGACTCCTAGTCCATAGTTTTCCTATGATAATAACTTCTCTGACCATAGAGAGTAAACTCATCTTCCATTTTCTTCTCCAGAAATTCCACTGGGGGAATGCCTTAGTGACAGAGTGGTATATGCAAAAATAATTCAATGTACTTCGAAAAGTGCCCCAAAAGAGCTTTTCCAGTGTCATTAAAGCATAAAGGAAACTAGCCAATTGAAGTTGCCTCATTATAACATACTTAGATGTGGCTAAGAAACACCCATTTTCCACCAATTTTTATATTCTCCTACTCCATTTCTCCAGCATTCAAAACATCTACACAAAAACATTAAAACTATAGCATAAGATAGCCAATGAGCTCCTGGGCTTGCATTAGACCGACCAGAGTTAAAACCCTGGCAACTCCACTAAGCTCTTTAAACCTCAGTTTGCCTCATCTATAAAACAGAGCTAGAACCAACTATCACATTTGTAAAATACTTGGTTGAGCTCTCAGGACATTTATGCTAAATAAATCATCCATTGGTGTCTCATTTTCTAGTGCGTCTAAGTCATTTCATAGGGCACATTCAACACTGCAATGAGAATCTGTCGAAATCTAGAATTTCTAAGGGCAAATTTTTTTAGTGATATCCACAGACATTAAATAAAAGTGATTTAGCAGTGATAAGAATCCAAACCACCTGGTACACATCAGTGCATGGAGAAGCATCAATGTGAATTATCTGTCACACTATTAAAAGTTGATAAATCTGCACTTCTCCTAAGACAGATATAGAAACAAAACATTCTTTCTGTAATAAAAGTCTTATTTTTCTTACTTTTATTTTCCTTTAGGTGAATGTACCATATTGAAACTAGTGAGAGTCACACACATCCTCCTTCTCGTAGCTCAGCATTTCCAACAAAACACACTGGTTTATAACAGTGTCATCGTTGTGGCTGTTTCAACCTCTGTACATGTTTTGTGGAGGCACAAAGATGCTCGTGGTCAGAAAGATCTTTTCCATTGTGATTAGTGCCTTCAAACTTCCACTGCCTGTGTTCTTACTGAATTTTCTCAAAGAGCAAAAGTAGAAAAATCTCTACAAGAGTGAAACTGTATTCAAATTATTTCATCGCAGACTTGGTCTTATTCCTAAGTTTATTCTATGGAAACCAGTATTTGGAAATTTAATGGGAAATAATTCAATCTTAAATACAATACTTGAAATTTAACCTTACCAATAACAAAATCAGTATGTTTTTGATACTCTAATACTGCTAAATATTCCACAGTAAAATGCACTGCAAAGGAAAAAAAAAATCCTCTTTTCCCGATTATTGCAAGGTTAGAAAAAAATCACTTAAATCTAAATACTGGAGGGAAACGCAGTTCGTAGTAAATAATGTTAGCGCCCTCATGCTGCAGACAAACATCGCCCCGAAATCTGCCCAGTTAACAATAGAGTTCAGAACCTCAACGCACACTTACACACCCTCCTTGTTAAAATGCTGGAAATCAGTTCCTTGCCCAAGAGGCATTCGTGGTCCCGTATTTAAAATCATGCAGGTTCCCAAGGGGAACATTTAGATTATCTGCAGATGCTGTCATCCAAATTTAGCCCATTATTGAGCAGTTGCAGTTTATGGACAAAAGATCAGTAAATTCAGTGTGTAGGCTGCTTGAGAAGGATTGGGTTATGAGACCATAAATGAGGTAGAATTTTACTACATGGAAATTGGGAAGATAAATTCAAGCTTTGTAGCTTACAAATATGTGGTATTTATAGTAAGGGCGGCACAAGAGAAATCAATGCCTGCCACCACCCACCCACAAATCTCTAACCAGAGCATGTTAGCAGTTCTGAACTAACACAGGTTCAAATAGAACACGATTTTCCCGGTTAACGTATTTCAAATGTAAGTGCAGTAGGAAGCCCCCAACAAGGAAAAGGAAAGGAGACTTCCTCTTGTTGATGGATACCATTGAAGACTTGAATTCATAGTAAGTCTAAAATTCCAGTATTGAATTTTTCAGGCAAACACTACACCCAGATATTCAACATCATGCATGTCATCATCACACAGGGGGACTTAACGCTACTAAAATCACGCTTGTGACTAGCCCAATACCACAGTGTGAGTAATGCCCTCACTGTACGTTGTACGGGATCACTTACTGAACTGCAAGAATAATGAAATGGCTTTTTAGTGGGATGTGTCGAAGCTAGGTCGTTTCCTCTAATAACTACTATTCTACTCCATTATTCAGTCTTCAAATCTCGACCATCCACAGGAACACACGATGGGAGATTCAATACGTAAATATGATAAATTAGCTGTACGTTAAGCGATCATGTAAAGTCGCCTTCCAATATAGCATAATTGAATGCCATTACATTTTTACAGAAATAACGGATATAATGGCAACAGGTTCTGCCTCACAAAGCCTACCCATTTGGTCTCATCGGTTGCAATATGCAGAGTGAAAATTACCAACCTTAGGTCCGCTTTTCATCCATAGTGCCTGGAACACAGTAGATGGTCCTTGAATACTTGATATCTATCTGATTGTTGACTGATACCTTAGTGAGCTACTACAGCACCCACATCTTTAAAACACATATTATTCCACGGAATTCTATAAACAGATCTTAAGTTGAAAGAGCCTGCTGGCATCACAAATCTTGATTGCAGGTTAGACGCTGAAAGACAAGTCATCAGGAAGCTATATCCTCAAGGTTACTCTGTACACTTAGCACATTAGTGGACCACACTTGGCAGCATTCAGACCTAATCAGACAGTATGTTAACCAATGCCGCTGAGCAATTAATTTTGTTTGTGAGCTGGAAATAATTTAAAATCATTTTCAGTTTTCAGGTTCTTTTCATCTTGGCTGCCATAATTAATATACCAAAGAGCAAAGCAAAGTCAGATTCAACAGCATTTATTAAGCATAACCACTACATGCCAAGCACTGGCCTGGACCTTTCCACATAAATTGATGATTCTGATGGCCAGCTAGGTTTGGAAACCAACCTGCCAATGTTGAGGGCGCTATCTCCACAAATCTATGCCTAACTAGCTCCATGATAAGATAGCCTGAAAAAGGCCACGCATTTCAACTTTGAAGAGCTCTAGTGGCAAATTCTTCCATAATTAGCCAAAATCTTTACCCTAAGAATGTCTACCCTACCACCTCTTTAAGTCTTTCAAACAAGCCCCCTTCTGTCCTACACGAGAACACAGCTCTTCACAAGCATGAAAATAGTTATCATCTCTCCACTTCCTTCAATTTAAAGTTGTCCACCCATCATCAGTCTTTCTGATAGCATCCCATCTTTTGTCCTTCACAAAATTTACAATTAATATATCATTTGTGTGTTCACTTTTTACGGCCTGTGCTCTCTACTAGGACTCTCTCCATGAGTTCAAGGATCACGGCCATTTTGTGTGCCATTGCACAGCCAGCACATAAAACAGACCAGGTACTCAAATGAATAAATTGAAGAATAAATAAATGACTTGGAGGGGCAGAAGCCCCTAGTCCTTTGGATAAGACCACCATAGCTTATTTTTAGAGAGATAATCACAAAAGAGTAGGAGTTGCTGTTTTAACTGGTCTCCTACATAGAAGAAAATCTCGGTAAAAGGTATTTAAACGATTTGTTAACTAAATAATTTTTTTCAATAATAAAGATCAGTAGCATTTGCTTATCCTACACATTTGTTTTTCTACAGACCATGTACTGGACACCGGTTATATAGTGGTAAACAGAATAGATACAGTTCTTGCCCTCATGACGTGATCGTGAAATTTAAGGGGTTACTATATAGAGAAGGAAAACAGAATATTGATTGCAAGAGAATTACATGAAGTTCACATCCCCGCATAGATCTAGCAGTGGAACGTCAATCCCAATAATCAGATAATAACCACAACAAGGAAAAACAGAAGATAGTAGGCCTCAATTTAAACCAATAAATTATGGAGTTATGAAACTGAAACACAGGCAGACAAATTCGTAGAGACAGAAGGCAGAATGGTGGTTGCCAGGGGCTGAAAGGAGAGAGTGGGCAGTTTCTGTGTAATGGACACAGTTTCAGTCTGGGAGGATGGCAGCGTTCTGGAGATGGATGATGGTGATGGTTGCACAACAATGTGAATGCTCGTAATGCCACTGAACTATACACTTAAAAATGGCTAAAATGGTAAATTTTAGGTTATGCATATTTTACCACAATAATAAAAAAAAAAAACTACAGGGAAAAGAAAAACTGAGTCATACAAGACACCCTCACCCAGAACTTTTTGTTTCAATTTTTTATTATGTTATGTTAGTCACCATACAGTACATCATTAGTTTTTGATGCAGTGTTTCATGATTCATTGTTTGTGTATAACATCCAGTGCTCCATGCAATACGTGCCCTCCTTAATACCCACCACCAGCCTATCCCAGTCCCCCACCCCCTTCCCTCTCGTGGTTCATTCCCCCTTCTGTTTACCCCCCCCCTTCGTTCTTCCCTTCCTTTTCCTACAGATCTCCCTGCTATTCCTTATGTTCCACAAATGAGTGAAACCATATGATAATTGTCTTTCTCTGCTTGACTTATTTCACTTAGCGTAATCTCCTCCAGTCCCGTCCATGTTGCTGCGAACGTCGGGTGATCATTCTTTCTGATGGCTCAGTAATATTCCATTGTATATATGGACCACATCTTCTTTATTCATTCGTCTGTTGAAGGGCATCTCAACTCCTTCCAGAGTTTAGCTATTGTGGACAATGCTGCTATGAACCTTGGGGTGCATATGGCCCTTCTCTTCATCTGTATCTTTGCCACCCAGAATTCCTGCTCCTGATTTTGTTATTGGGTTCTTCATGCACAGCATGGAGAAACATCACCAACAGCAGGATCTTCAAGGAAAGATAGACAACTCTATTTGACAAACGATGCATCATTACGTGACTAGCAAGGAACCTCAAGGACACCGACAGCTCATTTTTTACTCAAATTCCCTTTCAGGAAAGCTCTCCAGGGCTTTGAGACTCAATGATTTTTTTTTTAATTCTCTTACCTCCAAAAACACCAAGAAATTTTTACCTCTCAAGTGAAAAAGACTTACTTTGAAAATCCCAGGGCATGACCACCAGAAATGACTTCAGAATTAAACCGAGAAATACTGGCAAATCTAATTGGAAAATGTTAACTCTGCCTGCACACTGACTGTTCTCAGCCCCCTCTTTACACAGGCACAGGGGAAACAAAATTTAAAATCAAGACGCAGGTAGTCTATTACTGGGGGGGAAGAACTTTTAAAATATAAAGTGTGAGGCGCACTATACCAACCTTCCTCTGAGTTCTACCCAGAATCCCACAACCTACCAATCATTCATATGGGAAGCAAAACCAGAAACAGTATCACTGCCAAGCCAGTCAAGCTGTCAACATCTATTACTGTGTGTACAGGGTACCAGTAGATGATACAAAAGAAAAAGGCTCATCCTTTGCCCTTCTGGAGTTCGTAATAAGAAGGATAATGATTGCACCAAATATTTTGCCCATGGAGTTGGAACACTGGGATGCAAAGGGCATGGACTATGAAATGAAACCACAGATCAGTGATGTAATCCCAACTCCACAACTTTTTATGTACATGACCGTAATAGTACTAAATTACGTAAGGCTTACCATGCACCACGACATTCGGTCTAGAATCAACCCAGTTAATCCTCACAAACTCTATAAAGAAAATATTATTATTATCTTACACATAAATTCAAGTTAATTTCCCTGAGCCTCAGCTTCCTGGCGGGGTGGGGGTGGGGGACAAGCATTAATACCAACCTCGTACCATTGTTTTGAAAGTTAAGTGAATTATCGGGTAAAAAATAAGATACTAGGTTCTCAGTGAATGAATGCTGAGACCATCATTTAATTATTTAATGTTTATAGAAATAGCACACATTTGGAGAAGTTATTCTAGGAGAGCATTTTAGAGATCACTCTTTTTTTATGTGTACTGTCTGAACTGTTTAGAAATATAATTTAATTCAGGAAATGTATGTGTTCTTGTTATACACAAGACACTGTACCGGGCACTGCTAAATACACAAAGATATAGGACACAATTCCTATCACTAAGGTGTGTGCATTCAAGAGAATTTGTAAGGAAATACATTCTAGCTCAAAATTAAGGCAGATAACCAAAGGCCCAAGGATGAGGCCTTAGGATAAAATGTCCCTATTCTGGAGTGTATTCTGTTAACATTGTCCATCATGGTTTTGTCCCAGAACTGCAAGATAACTTTTCCCCCCATATGATGACTTTCTACAAGTTACACAACAGGTAAGTTCACCTGAGCATGGTTGCTCTTGTTTTTCACATCGACATGGCATATGTTTTATAAACACTAGTACCAATTGAACACATGCTGATTTCCAATCTTTGGTATGCAACCCTCGAAGAAGAAGAAGGAGGAGGAGGAGGAGGAGGAGGAGGAGGAGGAGAAGGAGGAGAAGAAGAAGGAGAAAAAGAAGAAGAAAAAGAAGAAGGAGGAGGAGGAGGAGGAGGGGGAAGGGGAGGGGGAGGAGGAGGAGGAGGAGGAGGAGGAGGAGGAGGAGGAGAAGGAAGAAGAAAGAAAGAAAGAAAGAAAGAAAGAAAGAAAGAAAGAAAGAAAGAAAGAGAGATAGATCAACAGCCAGCATTTAGACACTCTGTGTATAATGACAACCTAAACTGCCATTGAAACTCACTATCTGTTATAATTATCAGAATGAATGAAAATAAATGCTCAACAATAGAAAAGCTTGTTATTCATTGCACATGATGATGTGCCTTCAATTCCTAGAGAGATTTCCCAAGATATTTATGGTGAAATATACCCAGAAGACTGATCTCAATTGGAAATCTTATAGTTTGGGAGAATGGAGGAAATTTCCCCAGGGAACTAAGGAGATATATGATATAAGGCACTGAGTATTCCCATAGTAAGTAAGGATTGAGCATATATAAACCATTTGAGAGAATTTATAATAACAGCGTATCTGACACGGCAATTAATGTACGTTACACAGTGTCTCTCATTTCATCCAGCTAAGTTCCACCAAAGTAAAGTTTTGAAAATTTTTATTGCTGAAATAACATAATCATTAACCAAAATCCATTACATCTCACCATTAAATCTCCAGTACTATCACTGTCCTTTGTCTTTCCAGAAAACAAGAGCAATACACATACATGGTTAAATGACAGCACCACCTACTCACACAAAACCAAGCAAAGGCTTAAAGACAGTGTTTTTAAATACATCTAGAGATTTCAATTCAACTAAACTTGAAATGAGCAAAGGCTTAAAGACAGTGTTTTTAAATACATCTAGAGATTTCAATTCAACTAAACTTGAAATGAGGTTATAAAATTGATGTTGTATACCATATATAATGCTTTCAGTTAAGTTTCCAATTTAATTTTTTTAAATTTCTTGATAACACCTACAATTTTATTCAATTTTAACTGTATTCATTTCAATGTTGAACACTGAGGTTACCTCACAATAATTATTCAAAGTTAGTCTCATCATTGTCGATTAAACTAATGCCAGTCTCAGCAGGATATTGGGAATTTACGTTTATATGAAAAGGTTTCATTTTATTAAGTTGTTAATAAATGACCACCAATGCCAAGTTCTAGGCTGGCATAAGGCATATGACTTCAGAACATGTTGGAAAAAGCAACATACACAAAGATAAGAATTAAACTACAATGTGAAAAGTGCTACCCTCGTGATATATAAAAGCCATGTAGAAACACAGAGGGATGATGCCCTCACCAAAGTCCCCATCCCTTCTTTTCTATCTGGAGAAGAGCTGAATCTTAAAGGACAAATCATAGCTCCATAAGCAGAAAATTAAAACAAACAAACAACAGCAAAGCACATTCCCTATAAAGACACAAGATACATGGCCTAGAGGTAGGAATGGGCATTCCAGAGAATGTCAATTAGTAGTATTAATGAGTTGCAGCATAGATAGATGGTACTGGGGAGAGGGCATGAGGGGCAGTCAGGGAACCAAGAGGACAGTGATTCGCTACCTACAAACCAGATTGCAAAGTTTCTTCTATGCCACACTAAGGAGTTCAGCTCTATAATAGAGGCAACAGTTGGTCGTGTAAATTTTCTCCTTGCGTTTCCTTTGAAAATGACTTCAATGACAATATACCCCTTTACTCACTCATTTACTCAACTGTACTGGCTAAGCTCCATTTCTGTGCCAGGCATTTGGCTAGACCAGGGATCAGCAAATATCACACAGGTCAAATTTTCTTGCTGCCTGTTATTGTGGGACCCACAAAGCAAGAATAATTTTTACATTTTTAAATGGGAGGAAAAGTGAAAAGAATACTATTTCATGATACGCGAAAATTATATGAAATTCAAATTTTAGAAATTCAAATCAAAATCCATAGAGTTTTTGTTGGGACACAGTCACATTCGTTCACTTGCATACTGTCTACGGCTGCTTTTGTGCTACAATGATAAAACTGAGTAGTTAGGACAGAGAGAGTACGGCCCACAAAGCCTAAAGCATTTATTCAATGAGAGAAAGCGATTCCTGTGCTAGGCAATGGCAAACAAAAAAAGGTCTAATTGTCGACACGAACAGGGAAGCCGACCTACACGGTTCAGCAGAATAAGTACTGGGATACAGATAATGTCAGAATATTGTAGGAGCACAGAACTGGGACACAGTACAAACTGTGGCAAAGGAGCGCGGTTCAGGAAAAGCCGATGAAATTGGGTTAGATTAAAAGATCAAGTCACAAGGAGACTTATATGTCATGCTAAAGACTTCAAAGTTCATTTTGAAGGCAATGGCAGGTCTTTGCAGGGTTTTAAGAAGGCCTCTGCCACGATCAGTCTTATATCTTAAAATAGGCATCCTGATGGCAATGTATCTTAATGCTTTTTTCTAGCAAAGCAAACACAACCCTAGGAGATAAGGAATATTTGCTCTAGGAAGAACTGAGAAACATTCTTATCAGGCAACCATCATTCTTACTCATTCTCTCTTAATAAGCATAATAGCAAGAATAGCTAGTATTTACTGAGTCTTACTATGGACCAGTACATGTACTATGTACATGTAAAGTGCTTTAGATGTATTAATTCATTCAATCCTCATTTAAGGGCCTGTGCAAGTAATTCTCATTGAGCTGCATACACAAAATAATGGGATCACATTCAACTGTTTTCTGGGTGAAAACATTTCTAGGGTTCAAACCACATGTATTTTCTGCTGCTGGCTAAATAGGTTCAACCCTTGCAGCATAACTTTAACTCCCTTTGTGAAGCAAGACGGACAAGTAGTTGACTAATCAGCTCATCACCTACTACAGCTCTGTACTGAGTGTCTTCCACGTGCCAGGAACGGTGCTGGGGAGACAGGGGTATACACCAGCACAAAGCTCCCATTCCCAGAGTTCCAATCACCGAACGAGGAAACAAACACCACCCGTCTCAGACTTGAAACACACTGTTCACTCCATCAACCCAGGATTATACTGTCAAATATACCTAATCCTTGAAATCCTCTGTACTGAAGCATCCACTTTCTAAGTAATTTTGTGGGCGGGTGTTTCCGTAAAGTGGGGAGAGAAAGAGAAACAGGGACGGAGACAGAAGGGGTGGAGGAGGGAATTAATGAGCCTTGGTGACGAGAACAAAGCTAGGAAAGATAGAAATTAATGCTTCATACATGGTATATGGGGCCTGTTTCCCAACAGCGAAACTGATGAAATAACAAGAAACTGACATCTGGCAGGACTAGCTAGTAAGAGAGGGAAGAATGCAGAGGGGAGGGGAGGAGTAGGTGACCCGCTATGGATGAACGAGAGGCGAACCTCTGTTAGTGATTCAAAGCATTTGACTTCATTTTTACTACAAAAGGGACAGAAAATGTTTCATACCTCTAAATATTTTGCCTACATGAAATCAATTAGCTATTGAGTTCAGATCTAAATTTAGTAATTCTGGGATATGGTATGTTTTACAGGCTTAATCACTTCATTGGAAAATTAGGTAAAACCAGAGGACAAATAAGGATGTTACCATGTCCTTCGAGCACCGACCACTCAGTGTAAGACTTACAAAACCAAGACTTAGGGACCATGAGTTAGAAACCACAAATCTATAACTGAAAACGTGCTGAAGCGTATCTGGAAAGTCCTCCCAATTTCTTAAAGCAGCAACAAAGTTTCAGATTCACTAGAAAACAGCACCAAAAGGAGGCGACAGCATTTTGTACCTCTGTACTTCCTCAATTTACCTAAGATAGACAGCTTTACTCCTACCTCCACGCCTTACAATCTGAACTTGACCTGCTCCCCAACAGGAGAGAAAAAAGGAAAAGATAAAAAATCAGAGTAGGAAAAACCACAAGTCTCTCCCCAAAACTTCCCACCAACATTTATCAATTTTTTTCTTCACTGTGTGTTATCATATTTATTGCCAAAGGGTGACCAACCTCAGTTATCTTATTGGAAGGTTTACAGAAGAGTTAAATAGACATCTGTTAAGATTGTGAAAAGTCAGAAGCGTTGATTTTTTCTAAAGTATCTTTTTATGCCTGATGTAATTAAAAGATTTCCTGTCTTACCTCAACAGCTTGAAGAGACTCTGTTCCTATTGCTCTTGCCTGTCTTTAACGTGGAGACATTCTCCATATCATGCAGATCCCTCCCTCCTCCTCTCCCCACACCGTCATCTGGTATAATCATCCTTGGCTATACTAGGAAGTCAGTGACCAGCTCCATGATCTCAGGGTTCATTCTCCTTTGTTTTTTGTGCAGACTCAGTATATACTAGCAGAAATACAAGCTGCCAAAACCCACGGCCGAAGGAACCTGACTGGATTCTGTTGATAGAAGGTGAACAGTCATGGAGAGTTAGAGGAGTCATCACCTAGAAAGAGATATGGATCTCACCATATGTAACTTCCTTATTTTTTTTTTTTAAAGATTTTATTTATTTATTTGACAGAGAGAGAGACAGCCAGTGAGAGAGAGAACACAAGCAGGGGGAGCAGGAGAGGAAGAAGCAGACTCCTAGTGGAGAAGCCTGATATGGGGCTCGATCCCAGAACTCCGGGATCACACCCCGAGCTGAAGGCAGACGCTTAATGACTGCGCCCCCCAGGCGCCCCCCATATGTAACTTCTTCTGAAATGATTCTGTGACGGTCTTCGAGGTGCCTATGGCTTGATTAGACCACAACTTCTGTGACTGTTCTTTGCAGGTAGATGGAATTAATGTCCCATGTGAGAAACCATTCCCATTTTTACAAACCTGATAAACTAATATTTGACAGTATTCTCTCAGTATGACATAGATCCAAAAAACATTACTGTAGACTATTTTTACTTATAGGAAAGAGTTTCTCCATACAATTTATCATCCATATTCAAGGAGAGCAGATAAAATTTAACCAGAACATTTTATTGCTGTTGTTTTGTTATTGCTATTGCGCAAAAAAAAAGTTTTAACTTGCTTTGTATCACACTTAGTAGAGCATAATAAGCGTTGCATTTTAAAGGCATCTAATAATGAAAAATGTCTTTATGAGAAAAATTGTAACCAATTCAAATTTCATTTTATAGCTCTAATTTTTAAAAATTGGTTACTCCATCTCAATTACAATGCAAGCTAGAATTTTTAATCTAAAGAAAAACTCTAATAAAAAAATATTGAGCACGTACTACGTGGACTGCAGAGGAACCCACGATAAATAAGTAATTTACCCAAGACTCTAAATTAACTGGTAATGTGTAAAAAAAAAAAAAAAAAAAAAAAAAAACTCTACCTCGTTTTTTATATCATATATATTTCAGGCCATGCAAGAGCCCAATCAAGGAGGATCACAATAATTTACATTACAAGGGGGTAAAAAAAAATTCTAACAATATAATCACTGGAAGACCCATTCACATCATCCTTTTTAAACCTAAACACTAACCATAAAAAAGATTAAAATTAGTCTGTTGCTTTTCTCTAACCCTCTGATAAATCACTGGTCAAATACTTGCTTAGGTGTTCTATTTATGTGATTTCCACTGCTCACTTGTTTCAGGAAGGTTCACCTGAGCAGGTGGGTGTAGCCCACCCAAGAAGGTACACAAAGCAGAAAGGAACGTGTAAGCCTCCCTCCTAGGCCTCCCCACAATCTGCACCATTTGCACTGAGGTGAACCCATCACAGATTTGCTTCCTTCTTGCAAATGTAGATTTCCAGACTCTTGGCAAAGCCTGGAAACATCCCTTGTCACTAGAACAGGTTGATCGGCTTATTGATCTGATTCTGTCTGTCTTCTAGCTCCCACTCAACTTGACCTTTCCTGTTGCACGCTTCCTCGTTGGCCTCACGAACAGCTCTGATTTCTCTATCAGCTGGCAGACAGTGGTCATTTTGCCCAACTTTGTTTTGGTTCACAGAGCCTAGGAGATGGTCTAGGTTTGGAATTTGCTGAATAATGCCGTTATTCAGCTTATTCTCTGCATCTTCTATTTTTATCAAAGGGTTTCCATTTCAGAAAATACTCAAAATCGTGGTAAGTCTTTTGGGGATTTCAAGCTAAACAAAATGCCTCCAACAAAGAAAAACATTTAGAATTATAAATTTGCATTTAAACGCTTGACCATGCTGGTATCACTTATGTGGCAATATCAAACAGCATGGGATAAATCAGAACACAGCTTGAAATTATACTCCTAACTTATCTGATTTCATAATAATTTGGGGGTCTTTTCCTTTAAAAACCAGTAACTCAAAGACTTACATTTTTTCAGGGGAATTCTCTCCTTCTGAATAATAGCTCTCCCGTGGTTCACAGAATGGCATATATAAAAGTACTATTTCTACAGTAATTATTCCTAATTTTTAAATTTAGCTAAACAACATGCTCCACATATTTATAACTATAAAATTAGACTAAATCATTGAACTGAAAGCAGACTAATTTAAAATATGTAAATGAAAATTTTCCAGGCTGGACCACGGACTTGCATGTAAGTTACTATTCTGAATTACATTTTGTGTGATTTGAAGATAAAGAATTAACATGCAGCATATAGCCTTTTCGCATGGCCCTAGACACAGGACAGAAACTAAGAGGATAATGCTTACACTAAACAAATTAATAAACTAGAGTGTTGCTCATAAGACAACAGAGTAGGGATGAAAAAACCTACTGGAGAGAAGTTATCCTCAAGAGAAGTGATATAAATTTTAAATTTCTTAAAAAGTGAAATTCACTGCCACGAGCAATGCAAGAAAACATAGCTTCTTTTTGCTAGTGTTATGACTGGTTAAGATTTATATTTGTATAGTGCTTTCATATATGAATCCCCAGTCTAATGATGTTTTTCTTGCATAGAACATCTATGTTGGCCTACTTTATAAAGAGAAAATTTTACCTCCCCCACTCAAAAAAAGAAACTTCAAAAAAAGAACTTGAAATGCGGTACTGTGCCATATGCCAGCCCCAGTTCAAAGATACTCTTCCCATTTGAGAGACGAAGAAACTGAAGTCTCTCACACAGGTATTAATGTGTGCATTCATTAAAGGTGAAAATGGTAAAGCAGAAATGTCAATGCAGATACCTGTCTGTAGAATTCGTGTGCAAAACAGCCATGCTTCAATGCTTCTCCATCACAAGTGCCCCAGAGAACAGACCAGCTCAGTTCTACGGTGCAGCAGGCTAAGAACCCCCGTCTCCATGTTAGCCAAATCAGTCATTTTCTGTGCTGAACGACTTTGAACCTCCAGTCTAGATCCTTACTTTCTAGCTCTTCTGCTACAGAGGCAGGCTCTGTTACCTGACTGTTTGGGCCCAAATTCCATTAGGCCATATCATAAATGGTGGGAAATAACATCCCTCATGTTTTTATTTTCGAAAGAGAGAAAATTCCCCAAATATTTCTCTGCTAATCTATAAACCACATCAAGGTCTTAAGGAATGTATGCAAAGGCAAATATTCCTACTTTTTTGTGGATTTAATCTGGCTTTCTACTGTGGCAAGCTGGGCCGGGCTCAGGGACCTTGCCTATCCATGAAGAACTAGACCAGGAAGGGACAGGAAGACAGTTCATCCGCTGTTACCAGTGAGTCCCTCACTCTTTCTCCCTGTCTTTAACCTCTGAACCTTATCTCTCTGCCTGCCAGAAGAGAGAGGCAGCAGGTCTTAGAAAAAGACCTCTTCCACCTAAGCCTCAAAGCAGAGATATTTCTGAAATAATTCTCAACTGCCAGCTACTGAACGCTTACTGTGTGGCTAATACTAGCGTTCTCTACAGCCAAACACGTCAACACAGCATAAAAGAAAAGCATGGTGTGAGTCACTAAAATCCATGTCAGCTTGCAAGTAAGTTTACACAAATTGTGTACACTCAGTTAATTTTCCTGAGTTTTTTCTAAACTATTGCTTTAATCACAACAGAAGGTTTTCAAAGCTCCTGACAACCAGCAGTCGCAGCTTCAACTACAGGCTCACTGACCACCTGTTGTGAGTTAGGAGCCAAGAACAAATGTGAGCAAAATCAATTTTGTTTATTAAGCAGGAAAAGGGACATCTGCCATAACAGCCAGTACAACGACCCCAAAGGACAAACTTTAGACCAAACTACTTCCTAGTTCCTGTTTGCTTCCATTCACCGCACCTTCCTATCTCACACAGAAATCTCTGCCATCCATCATCTGTGCTATGATAACGTGGTACCATGCATAATTAGTTTCACTTTTAAAACCTGTGTATTTCATTTCTATATATACACATTAGAACATTTATAAAAATGGGTATTTTAAAAGACTGAATAATATGTTAAACATTAAAAATGGAAAATATTGTCCATGTTTTTCATTAGAAATTAGGTTAGGAACATTTTAACGTCCACTAGTTGGTTTTAAACAATTCTTTTATATTGTTATTCCAAGTGAAATCAGACCAGTCATCTCAAACCATTCAGTTAGAACTTACAATCTGTGAGGGAAACACCCAATGGCAGCACTATCGTAGTCAGCTAAGAAGACAGGAAGGACAGCACCAACAAATATGGAAGACCTAGCATGCGCCTCATGTGCTGGCCAGTTTCACTTGTATGGTATCTTTTAACATGAATATTAATCTAGTTAGGAGAATATTACCATAACCAACTTACGGATAAGGACATTTTTATTTCTGAGAAGTTAGCAACTCACCTAAGGTCATACAGCTACCAATGAGCAGGCCTTCTGCTTGCAAAGTTGCCAACTCCAGTAAACTATGGTTTGCTGCTTCTTGAAGAACTTAAATTCCTATGAGAAGGTGGCTAAGTATCAGACAATATGGCAGAAATCCTGAATTGAAAGGATAAACTGTTCTTCCCCCTCACCCACTCCATGCCCCAAAAAAAGAAGAAAAAGAAAAGCCAAAACCCAAAAATGTGGACTATAAAGGCAAGAGGAAATGCCAGCAGCCCTGTACTTCTACATCAGCTCGTTAGTTCAGTCTAGTCAAGGTGTCTCTGGAATCAACAATGAGCCCAGGCGAGGAAAATAGGCTCCAGCTGTGATCACGGCCACATAGACGAACCTCCACAGGATAGGGGTCTTTCTCTCCCTCTTCTCCCACCTTCCTCTTGCACCTGTGCATTCACACACACACACACACACACACACACACACACACACACACACAAACACACCATGCAGTACTCCAGAGAAGTTTCTAGAGAGTCAAATGAACATAGCAGCAGTATCACAGCAATGTATGAAAAAAATGACCTCAGAATTAACACAGGGCACTGCTTTCCGAACTACATTTACCTCCCACTGAGTCAGAGCAGGATGCCTAAAACTGGGAATTAAGGAAGTATTGCAATTATCGATAAAGACAAGGTCTCAGGTACGAGCAAGGAAGTGGTTGGCCCAGATTGGAAGCTAAGGTCATGGAGAAGGAGACTCCTAGGAGCTGAGAGGCAGGGCTATCAGAGGAATCATCTATGCGAATATTTCAGTGGAGAATTCAGAAGGAATTCAGAAGGAAGAGCCTGGGACAAAGTGAGGGCGGCAAGATGAAACTGCTGAGAAGTGAAGACCGAAGACCCAGTGGTCGGTAGGCAAGAGAAATGAGTAAGAGTAGTTTAAAGAAGCTTAGGAGGAGGGCAGAAGCACGGTCTGGAAATGGCAATGAGGAACAAGGAAGACGCTATCCCACCCTCAGGCCTAGGAGTATGAAGAAGAAGCAGAGGAGGCAAAGAGCCACCTCCTGCTAGGTCTGCAGGGAAAGCAGCAACCTCAAGCAGAGCCAGATGTCAGAAGAAGAAAGTAAAAGGCATCTTCAGAGAAAAGCCTGTAACTATTGCGGATTTTCCTGATGATAGTGCATGAAGTTTGTAAAGCACAGGAAGAGTTCTAGGAGTCGGGGAGGGGTATCATAAGGGGACAAGAGAGGATGTACAAAGGCTGAAATAATTCAAGTAGGGAAGATGTGGGGTGGGAGGGAGTGTCAGCTGGGAGCCAAAGTTCTTGTCCCGGATAACTTAATATTAAGATCATAAACTTTGTCCCAGTGCATTCAAGGCAGACGGTGAAGGTGAAGCTCTGAGTGTTAGAGGTAGGAGGGATGGCTTCTGAGGCTGCCTCTTTACCCTCAGTGATGCAGGTACAAGGCATTGGGGAGCTGTGGCCTTAGTCTCAGTGCACATCCAGTGCTCTGAATGACCCTATGCAGTAGGTACTATTATCATCCCCAGTTACTTAGGAGAAGTAGAGTTAAGTCTATTTAGCTCCAGGGCAAAGGCGTCCTGAACTACAAAATCTAGGTTGTTCTTGCTTTCCAGAAGGGGTCTTACCTGCCAAGAGAGATGTTGCAGACGGTGAAGAGAAGGGCTGGGCCCAGTGCAGAAGAGCCAAGACTCTGACTACCGAGAAAGTCCTGAGAGCAGACAAATGCACAGTAATTATACAGAATGCACGCTGCCTGTGCATATATACCTGAGGCTTTGGAGAATGCAAGTGTAGTACTCACTTATACTAGAACGTTCTCTTTCAACAAAAGCACAAAGATCGCCATGTTCCAGAATGGCGTCACTTCTGCTGATACGTATGTATTTTGTAGCAGTCGGAACACAAATCAAATATTTATGGTGGCCTACTTTATCGTTAATCTTATTTACTTTTGCATGCATTCTAATGTTCAGGATGAATTTTCTGGGCTAATTTCTCATCTGATAAAAAAAATATAGCTGATGTGGTATGACGGATATTATTAGGAAACAGAAAATGAATTCTTCTTAACATTAGCAAAGATTTTACTTAGGCCTTTCTTGCTTTCTATTATCTGATTGGGCAAATACGGTTCACAAGGTAAATAACATTGAGAAGCTGGCTGGAAACTGCGCTTAAAGAGCAGTGTTTGTTGCTCTAGCAGCAAGCCGGACGTGCAAAGCGAGTGTTAGGCCAAGAGATCAGTGGTGAATGATGAATCACAAACATCTCTGTGGGTAGATTTAACAAATAACGTTGAACGTACAAAGCAGACAGATACAGCTGTGATGAGGGGAAAACACACCTGAGAGAGGATATAGGACAAAACTTCATTCAGTGATATGACCCTTCTCGATTTCACTCAACCCCAAATTTCTCCACAGATCCTGCAAAACAAACTGGCATTGATGAAACGTGTACATTGAGATTTCATCAAACTTTGCCAATATCGATGACAATAGTTCTGAGAACTATTTTGCAAGTCAAATACGTCTAAGAGGATTATAAATAGTGAAAAGCATGCTTATTTTAATAATGATGCCTGTAATAATAATAATTTTAGTCTTATTTCTAGTCTGACCAATATAGTCGAGAGCGTCAAGAACCCTGGCCTAATGAGCATGCGCAATCGTACCACTCATTGGCTGATTTTTTGGAATTGTTTAGGTTCCATACAAATAATGCTGTTTTCTAACAACAAACTCTCAAATAAGACTTCTTGATGCAGGGGCGCCCGGGTGGCACAGCCGTTAAGCGTCTGCCTTCGGCTCGGGTCATGATTCCAGAGTCCTGGGATCGAGCCCCGCATCAGGCTCCCTGCTCAGCGGGAAGCCTGCTTCTCCCTCTCCCTCTGCCCCTGCTTGTGTTCCCTCTCTCTCGCTGTGTCTCTCTCTGTCAAATAAATAAAATCTTAAAAAAAAAAAAAAAAAAAAAGACTTCTTGATGCATTAATGAAGAGTCTTGAGGTCTCTTTCTTAACAAGGCAACAGCAAATCCGCTTGGAGCCACGCGTCAGGAGTGTTATCAGTTCCCCTCGCTGTATATTAACCGACAACAGAAACAAGAATATGGGCAGGTTCCCACATTCCCCTATTTATCTAAAAAGTAAAATCAGAAAAGGACGCTACATTCACCCCTGAGAATATCCTCCCCCTCAACAATGGTTCCCCTTTCTTCATGGATTTATTATTAACATTATGACTATTATCATTATTATTATTTCCTCAAGGGAATGAAAGAATCAACAAAAACTTAGCCAGATCTGTCTCTCTTCTTCCTCCCCAAATAAGTTTCTTCCCTGCAAGAAAACATACATCTGGGCCACTCCTATAGCCCCCTGTCACACTGGCACCTGGAACGTTATTCAGCCTATGCATGGAGCAGGACTGAGCTAAGCCGTTACCCCAGCTCTTCGAAGGCTGAAATTATGGTGAGTCACACTACCCTTCGGCAGAAACATCACCCTTCCTTTATCTCATTATGGAACCCCAACCAGATGCCCACTCACATCACGAGAATTTTCATGAAAACACAAATATCCCTGTGTGTCTGGAGATCTAAAAGTCCATGAGCTACAAAATTCCCAAAGCACTAAGATCAGGAAATAAACAATGACTAAAAATGACCTTCATTCATTGCAGACAACTAATCCACAACGTATCAGCTCCTAGGAAAGAAGTTTGCTTTTTACAATCCTGCACATTTTTTCGTACATTTTATAAGATCCCAAAGACTCTGCTCCCTAGTGACAAAGGTTTCTATTAATGAGTCAATGTCTCAAAAAGAGGACAGAGATTCAAACCACACCAACATCATCACCTAATTCTCTACCCATCCCTAATTGCTAGTCCTAAGCCAAACAACTAACAAAGTATTTTCTATCAATGATCCTGTCAGAAAATGAAGAAAATTCTTACAGGTCCCATAATTTAGATCACCAATTTATGAAGACATCATGTACCCAATGTTCATGTCTAAGTTGAATTTTGCAGTTGACCTGCATTTTCCTACAAAATCAATAGCTTCAACAATTACTAGATTTTCTGGGGCGCCTGGGTGGCACAGCGGTTAAGCGTCTGCCTTCGGCTCAGGGCGTGATCCCTGCGTTATGGGATCGAGCCCTACATCAGGTTCCTCTGCTGTGGTGAGCCTGCTTCTTCCTCTCCCCCTGCTTGTGTTCCCTCTCTCGCTGGCTGTCTCTCTCTGTCAAATAAATAAATAAAATCTTTAAAAAACAAAAACAAAAAAAACCAATTACTAGATTTTCTGGGTAACCTATAAAAATCTTTTTGAACCATGTGTACCTAAACAAACAGTACTATTTCTAATTGGTTTCACTATTAATTAGAACATTATTACTATGGAAAAATAAATTCAAATTTCATTCATTCATTTATATTAAAATGAACCATATGAAAGGTCATTTTTGTAGGTCAGAAACAGTTGAGTATCAACAAATTCATAGGGTAAGACCTGATACATTCATTTAAGAAGAATCAACTGAATAGCTTGAAATAGAAAGAGGTTAGGAACAAAGACATGTAAGTCAAAGTCCTTATACTTACAGATCTTCACATCCAGTTAACACACAAAGGTATATAATGGGTACATGACATTATGAGCAGTGATTTGTTGCATTTTGACTCAAGGGCAGCTAAAAACAGACCACACATTTTTTAATTACCAAGCTATGTAAGAATGAACTCAATGCCCTTTGTAAAGCCCACACCCTGAGTAAGGGCAGGATGAAGATAGGTATCACTTGGCAGTCAAAAGACATGAGCAAGAGTCAAATGTTTACTAGACTTGCCTACATCAGAAAGGGCCAGACTCAACTCCATAAATTCATAGAGAATGACCTATCATTCAAATTTCTTATTATTCTCTTTAGCTATAATGTTCATTCAAATTTGTTTCAGGTAATAAATAGATTGATCAATCTAATAAAGATCTTTAGTCTGTTTTCCATTTAAAAATCTAGAGGATGAACACCTCTGCTTTGTGTAGGCTGCCTAATTATGCTAACTATATTTGACTGGGTATATATTAGACAGTGAGCCAAGCAGGATGTTTGGATCACAATATAATCCCTTATTCTCAACTCCAAATTGCATAGTTAATCTTCAATTAAATTTCCCACCAATTTCCCCATAGTCAATAGTATGCATCTGTTATATTAATATTATTAAACTCCTATAAAATTATAGTTTGGGGAACTGGATGATAAAATCTTAGAATCTAGTCCAATTCCAATAGAATTTTAAAATTGTAATCATCTTTCTGAATATAAAGTACTAGTCATTAATTTTTTAAAAATCAGACAATGCAAAAATAAAGTAGAGATTGAAAGTCAGCTGTAATTGGGGAGGGCAGAAAATGGAAAGCAAGGGACGGTGATAAAAGAGAGTGACTTTGCACTCACTGTATCAAAACAACCACATATAAAAAGCCAATATATCCTACTCAGCCTGTAACTATTACACAAAACTATATATGATTAATACCAGATATTGGTTTAAATAAAAAGTCCTAAAGGATTTAGAGGAAACAGGTCACCTATAGTGTCAAAAATAGCAATGGGTTTAATCCTTCGTAAATAACTGTCAGGTACATTTTCTTATTGGATGACTCATTCATTCAAGACAGATTTATTGATGGACTGTCAAGGATAAAGCACTATGCTAGTCACTGGGGATCCTGCCCTCCTGAAGACTCTATTCTGATGGGGGAGATAAGACGTGAATAACCAGTTACACAACAAAGTATTTAATTAGAATGTTAGTAAGGATCAAGTCACAGGAATACGTGGTGTTCTAAGAGCATAAGGGAACCTACCCCAGTGGGGGAAGTATGGGAGGCTTCTTTAAGGAGCACCATTAGCTGAGTTCTGAAGGTTTCAGAATTAAATCCTACTAGGCAAGTAACTGGGAAGAAGGTCCACGTACAGAAAAACACAAATACAAGGTCTCTAAAAACAAAAAAGCAACAGAGGCTACTCAAAGAACTGAAAGGAAACCAGTATGCCCGGAGTGGAGAGAGCAATGGGAGGATGCTGGTGATGCAGGCAGGGGCTGGACGCCCTCAGTCAAGGTTTCCGAACCTTAGTGCCACTGACATTTGGAGTCAGTAGTTCTTTGGTTGTGGGGACCTGTCCTGCATACTGTAGGACTTTAGCCGCATCTGTGTCCTCAGCCCACTAGAGAGCAGAAGCACCTCTCCCCATCACGACCACCACAATAACCAAAAATGTCTCCAGACTTTGCCACATGTCCCCTTGAGGACAAAACTGCCCTCACGTAAGAACTGCTGCCACAAGACCCTATTGGGGTTGGAAGTTTGTCCTTTATCCTAAAAGCAATGAAAAAACACTGCATACTCTAAGTAAATGAGTGATTTTTTTCCAAACAATCTGAGTAAGGCAAGAAGATGTTAATTAAAGGAGTTACATTCTCCAGATGCCATAGAAATGATAGTTCCCCAAGCCTACAGATTAGGTCAGAAGGTCAGCCACTCCCAGGATATTCTCAGGGAGGGAAGCTGCCTCACCGGAAGTACAAACAGGGGCACTGGTCGTGTCCTTCCCCAGTGCGCATTCATGGAGCCGGGGTCCGTTAGACTTCGGGGGCCTTTTGTGCCTCCGTGTTCACCGTGCAGCCTCGCTGTCATGCTCTCCAGAGCGTTTGCTAAACAAATGTCTGTCGCTGATTACTGGAACTCCAATACGCATGTTGGGGATGGGGTAGGACTTAGATAAAAATCGTATGGAGGCTACATGGCAGGTGGAAAGTATACAAATAGAGAACATAATCTCTTTGTATTCTACATATCTATATATCCCTACACAGAGATTATATTTTATGCTTTGTGTCCTCATATTTTTTAGCTCAAAACTAAAAAACCCACATTATCAAAACCAAAGTAAATATCAAACACTGAAAACAAGGGTGCCACCAGAAACAGTAATTCCTTCCTTTAGAAGTCTCATGGCTGCACTAACTTGAGACCTTTACTGATGAGAACAGAAAGTTAGTCAACTGTTTCCGTTCTTGTTAACTTTGTTCCTTCTGCTCTTCAGGGAAAACATCCAGTTTGTCCCTGAGGTTTCTTGTTATTTCAATTCTGCTGCATTGTTAGCTATTTTTAATGAGTGCCTGAAAATTATTTATTGTGTAATTTTATGGCAATAAATGAGGTAACTCCGGGTGAGCTTCTAAAAGACTTGTCATGTATACCCTTCCCGAGCAACTTGAGAGAATGGAGCATTTTCCATAATGACCAGGTCAATGTTAATTTTATTTAGTGCCTCCACCCCCAGCCTTTGTCTTTTTCTCTCTTGCTATTTCCCATGTGTGGGCTCTGCCAGTGAACTTACTGTTCCTTCTCCATCTGTGCTTACAAACCATGGCCCATCTGTGCAGGATGAGTTTCATTTAAACCCATAACGGAGAATCAAGAGCTCCTGTCCTTAAGCATACTAGAATGGAAAAACACTGCCGACAGAATCCCTCTGACCCGTGAGCCTGGTGAGGTCTCCGACGGCCAAAGCTATCACTAAATTGCTCTCAGTGGAGGTCCAGGTCAAATTTCCAGGCCAGTTGCTGATTTTTACAAAACCATATGATTCTTGATCTGCTCACGCCACAAGTCTAGGCACTTGCAGTTAGAGGTTCGTGAGCTTCGATCAACGTCAGAATTACCTGCGCTGCCCTCAGCATATGCCTGGGCCCCACTGCAGTCTCATGGAGCGAGAGTAACCAGAGGTAGGGACACCCCATCAGTACTTCTAACACAATCCCCAAGAGAGCCTGCACACCAAATTCTGTGTGCACCAAAACTTTAGAAAAACTACTTCATAAACTGGAGCAATAATTACTAATGGTCATCCAATTATTAATTGGCCGGGGGTAAATACATTGACAATATGAATTATTGGACCCTGGACAATTTGATGGGCTCCTCTACCTGATTGAACAAAATGATCTCTGAACCCGGATCCAGTTATACAACAGATGCCCAATACATTGTGGATAAGGAAATAGAAACATCTCTGCATACATGAATGTGTATTTTCATCCATTTGCTCATTTCATCTGTGGATAAGAGAAACCTCCAGACACAGACAAAGGAAGAGAAGAAATGAAATGCCAGGACATTCACTTCATTTTATCACTTGCAAGTGCTATGCAAGAAAGCACCAGCTTCCCAGGAAGGAAATGCATATTCCTCTTACCCATCTTTTCCACCACGAATGTATTTTAAGTCTCGATTATTAAAATGAGTTAGGGTAAGCTATTTATACATGATAGTCAAAAAATTTCCCAGGAAGAAATTAGATGACTCCCAAACCTCTCACCGGGCCACCTCCCCTACACCCGGACTGCTGACCGGACTGCTCACCATTGCGTTGCCCTTCTGCAAAATCTGCCTGGGAAAATGTCTGCATCTTTTCAAAAACAGTGTAGCAGTTTCTGTCCTTGCCACAAGTGACCCACAAAGGAAATTCTAAACCCCACATCTGATTTGAGAGGTCAGTAGCTCAAATGCAAGGAAAATGCAGAACTAGAACTACAAGGTACAGATACAAAATGCAATTTGGTACATTGGATTGTAATGACCTACAAATTCATTTGACATGTTAAACTCTAGGCATCTTGTACTAGTTCTCTTTTATTCTGAATCCGTCCAAAATAACAAATATTTTCCCACTGACAGAGCACTTCATGGACACTGCTGACTAAGGACATTAGAATAGGTTCTTCCTTCCTAGTAAGTCACTATAATTTATAATTTATGTTGCACACATCCCCTTGAAGAGGATAATAAGAGGATGGTGCAGAACACATTTCCTTAAAAAAGAGAAATGCCTTTCACTAGGTTCTTACTCACTCTGGACAAGCAGCTGTAAAGCAGAATCTTGATGGTTGAGAGCAGGGCATTAAGCAATGTTGAGAAAGATCAGTTGCCAAATGGAGCTTAGAATAGGACTTTTAAAAGTAACTCAGATGAAATTAATGTTACATTGCCTCAGTATCAATGCCATCTTTGCCATTAGTATGGCCTAGGAATGCTGCTAAGAACTCAAAGGAAAGTTAAAGGGGAGGGGTAGCACTACCACCCGTTGCTTAAACAGTCTTGAGATGAATAGACACTTGTGCAGTCAACCCATAAACCCTTCCAACGTCACCATGGCCAATATCCACAGCATCCTGTACATATCAAATCGAGTTCAGCACTTAACCTACAAAGTGTATAAGAATCACTGGAGAGCATCTTAAGATGGTTACCTGAACACCAACCCTAAAGATTCTTATTCAGTAGTGTGAGGTGGGGGCCAAGGATTTGCATTTCCAAAAATCTCCCACGTGATGCAAATGCTGCTGGTCTGTGGACCATACTTTTAGAAACATTCCTCCACGTGATTTTTTTCTCATTCCTTTTTTATACTTCAGGGTTGTTTCTGAGTGTTCATACTAACTTGGTTAACTAAGAATGCTGAAGGCAAACTCCTTGGGGGATTTGGTCTATGTTACACCGCTCTGGGCCCTGCATTTCCCCGGGAAGAACCCTGAATAGGAAAATGCCACTCAACACACCCCTGTAAATACGGTACTTACATTGCTAAACTCACCAGAAAGGCAAATAGCCAGAATCAATGTAAAATGGTCTGATTCAAAGACCATGTTCGTTCACTCCATTACGCCACAGTTGTCATTAAACTCATGAATGGACACAGAAAGAGAGGTCCCCAAAGAGGCTGAAATCAGAAATTATGGGAATACTCATTTTTATGGGTTGAGCTGGGTCCCTCCCACTGAAAAAAAGGTATGTTGAGATTCTAACCCCCAGTAACTCAGAATGTGACTTTATTTGCAAATAGCATCTTTACAGAGGTGATCAATGTAGAATTAGATCATTAAGATAGGCCCTAACCCAATATGAATGGCGTCCTTATAAAGGGAAACTTCAACCCAGAGACGGACACACACGAAAGGAAAACTATGAAAAAAGACCGAGAGAAGATGGCCACGTCACTGGAATAACGCAACCTCCAGCCAAGGAACACCAAGGACTGCTAGGAGCTATAAAAGGCAAGGAAGCATTCTCCTCCAGAGCCTTCGGAGAGAGCATGATGGCGCAAACATCTCGATTTTAGATTTCTAGAGACTAGAATTGTGAGAGAATAAGTTTCTGTTAAGGCATCCATTTTGGGTACTTGCGTAGAGCAACCCTAGCAAACACCCCAATATTTACAGGAACAAAAGTAGGTGCCAGCAAAGAGACCACGGTTAGAGGAAGAGGAGTGCTGTACCATAAGACCAGAGGGGTTAGAGGTCAAACCGCATTTAGACTAAAGACAGACATGTAAGAATTTCACAGAAATTACCTCAACAATTGTTTTCCCTCTCAAGTGACCTTTCAGATCACTTTAACTGGCCATGGGATGAGGGAATCTCAAAACAGTTTTAAGATATCAGTTGACAGCTGGAAAGAACAATGAACCCTATATATCCCTAGGACCTTATTATTCCAAATGTTTATGACTGATCCTCAAAACAATCAGATGAGGTGGGCGTTGTCTCCATTGCTTAAATCAGAAACTGGAGCTGACAAAGGACGAAGCTTTAAGTGAAATTATAAAACACGCAGGCATTATGTTAATTGTTTGCTTATTTCATACCTATAACAATCCTCTGAGGAAGGGGTCTTAGCCACCTTTTGCAGGTCAGGAAACAGCTGTATTAGGTAAACTGTCCAAGATCAAAGAGCTGGTAAGAGGTTTGATTAAAAAGGGGAGGGGGCAAGGATTCAAACTCCTATCTATTGCCTCCAAAATTCATGGTCTTTCCACTATACTGTACCTAGCCTCCACGTGGACTGCTGGGCTCCATGAAATAATTGTTAAAAGGAGACATGTACTCCAAGTGGATTTATGGAAAAAAAAATGTGTGTGTGTGTGTGTGTGTGTGTGTGTGTGTGTGTGTGTGTATTAACCTTTTGACACTCTTCACCCATTTTTCCCCACCCTCCACCCCCAGCCTCTGGCAATCACCTATCTGTTCTATGAGCTTGGGTTTTTTGGTTTTTTTTTTAAGATTTTATTTATTTATTTATTTGACAGAGATAGAGACAGCCAGCGAGAGAGGGAACACAAGCAGGGGGAGTGGGAGAGGAAGAAGCAGGCTCCCAGCAGAGGAGCCTGATGTGGGGCTCGATCCCAGATCGCCGGGATCACGGCCTGAGCCGAAGGCAGACGCTTAACCGCTGTGCCACTCAGGCGCCCCTGAGCTTGGGGTTTTTTTGTTTGTCTTTTGTTTTGTTTAGATTCCACATATAAGAGAGATCACATGGTACTTGTCTTTCTCTGCCTGATTTATTTCATTTAGCAATACTGCCCTCAAGATCCATCTGTGGTGCTGCAAAGGTGAGATTGCATTCCTTTTATGGCTGAATAACATTCCACTCTACGTGTATACCACAACTTCTTTATCCATTTTTCCATCAATAGATGCTCACGTTGTTTCCTTACCTTATAAATAGTACAGCAATGAACATGGAGGTGCATATATCTTTCCAAATTAGTGTTTTCATTTTCTTTGGGTAAATACCCAGAAGTGGAATTGCTATATGGCAACTCAATTTTTATTTTTATTTTTATTATTTTTTTAGGAAATTCCAAACTGTTTCCCATACCACCAATATACATTCCCAACAAAAATGTACAAACGTCCCTGTTTTCCACATCCTTACCAACACTTGCTATTTCTTGTTTTTTAAATACTAGGCATTTTAACAGGTAGGAGATGGTAGTTCACTGTAGTTCTGATTTGTATTTCCCTGATGATTAGTGATGTTGAGTATCTTCTAATGTATCTGTTGGTCATCTGTATGTCTTCTTTGAAAAAATAACTATTCAGATCTTTTTCCCATGGTTTAATTAGATTGGTTTTTTGTTAGCTATTAAGTTATTAAATTCTTTACATGTTTTGGATATTAACCCCTTATTAGACATGGGTTGCAAATATTTCCTCTCACTCAGTAGGTTGCCTTTTTATTTTGTTGATAATTTTCTTGGCCGTGCAGGTTTTTTACTTGGATGTACTCCGCTTGTTTCTTTTTGCCTTTGTATTTGATGTCAGATTCAAAAAATCATCACCACGACCTGTGTCAGACAGCCTACTGCCTGTCCTGTTTTCTTCTAGGAGTTTTATGATTTTAACTCTGACATTCGGGGCTTTGGTCCATTTTAATTTTTGTATCTGGTGTAAGATAGTGGGCCAACTTCATTCTTTTGCATGTGGCTGTCCAGATTTCCCAGTAATTATTTCCCAATTATTAAAATGAGACAAGCAATGAAAGTGGACTTCTGAAACTATAGCTTCCTAACTTCATAGAAATAGGTAAAAGGGATTTCCCTTATTGAAAGGCCTTATGTACAGAGTAGCTGGAGAAGCCATTCACCCAGAAGTAATCAGAGCTTATTGCTGCCAAAAAAAAATATATTTCCCACCAATGTGCATTAGTAAAATGGCCTTTCTGGTCAAGTAGACAACTTCAGTCTTAATTTAAGTTTAGAAAATCTCAAGATAGAATCTGAAGGGTGTTATCAGAATCATATGTATTTTTTAACTTATTCTTCCCCTTAATAAAGAGTAGAAAATCAGTTAGAGACCCAAACCATGTGGTACATCATAATATCAAATTCAAGTATTCTTAATAACATTGTGTTTTCTTACCACACTAAAGATTAAGTAAAGCTTTATGGTTTAATCAAGATTTCTCACAGGACCCAAGAGATATTGCTCAAAGACTATCCTACTTCATGTTAAAGATGAATGAAAAATTGCCTTAAGTTCTGAAAGAAGATTCCAACATTGCTTAAAATCTAAGAATCCAGAAGAGCAAATGACATAGCATTCCTTTAATTATTAAAATGTTTATTCTTAAAATCATGGAGTAATAAAGAACGTCCAAGAGGCATTTCATTTCCCCATGTACTCTTAATACCATATATAAACATATTTTAAATAATGATCATGATAGAAATTCTCTAAGAGTGACATCTGTTCCATAGTAGAAGAGAATTCCTAGGGCAGAGGGGTGTCCTCCCTGTCCTCAAGCTCTTTTCTTCCCACACCAAGAGCACTTGAAGGCTCAACTCTCCCCCAGTGTTTAAGCCAAACCTGATCTTTCGAAGGAACACTATGAAAAAATCTAGCCCAAAACTTAGGGCTGAACAGAATCAGCATAATTCTCCTTGGCTCCAAGGCCACTTCAGGTGTCTCAAATTTTTGTATCCCTAATTCTGGGATTTAGCTCTAGTTTTTATACTCAAGTCTTTCAGTAACAGGCATAGTGTGTGCATTCCTCCGGATTTGAGACTTTCTCTTCATCCAGTCAGATTCCCTGCTGGAATAGAGTCTTGCCCTGTGTTCAAGTCTGGTGGTGGAAAACTTGTAATTAGTGGAATGGTTTCTTTAGTTCGGCCTACATGTCTGCCTGGACTCTTAAGTACTTAGATTATATTATTTTATCTTACTTATCAAAACACTAATAACTCCATGATAAGCCTTTATTTTGTTGTTGCTACACATTTTGACAATATGCTCTGTATCTCATCAACTGTATTAAACCACATAAATCATCTCGATACGTGTCCCGTTCTAGTGGAGTAGCCTTTCATATACTCTACCCTCCCAAGGTTACTTGTGCTATAGCCAACCCAGTTCTGAGCACAGCCTACTGCGGTGGCCACCTCTTGGAACAACCAGACGCGGAACTGCCAGAACCTCGTCTTTCCTCCCTATTATTAAGGTCCTCATCATTAAAACTTCATCGTTTCTACCTATCTCCGTGGTTTTATAAAATAAAAATTAGACGCTCAGGGGGGAAAAAAGGAGAGATGTCAGCCATAAAGGATAAAGATAGTAGTAACAAGTAGTATATCTCTTGTTCCTAAAATATAAATCTAAAAAAGGCCATTTTTATTACTATTTCAATGTATGTTTTAAATCCTGCCTTATTTCAGAAAGAGTAACAGTATTTGCTCTTAATTAAAATTATTATGGTAACCGAATCTCAAGAATTAATTACATATGTCTTTAAATTTTACTCGTTGGTATTCTGTTTTGCCTCAAACAATTTTTGGAAGTATGTCTCATATTAACTACCTTGCAAGGAATTTAAGTTCTTCAATGGAAAGGTCTATGTTGTGTTGTGTATTGCATGTGATAGTTCCATCCTATATTAAATCTATAAATCTCTATAGATTGGTTAAAACCACATGCAGGGCATTTAATTAAGATTTTTAAAAAGCTTTGCTGCCATCAGATTGAATGCTGTATTAAAAACAAACAATTACGCTGTATTAACAGGAATAATAGAATAAACAAAAGAAAGCACAAAAAAGTAACAAGTAGAACTTGTTATAACATTCTAAAGCAAACGTAATCCTCTTCCATTCAAAAATCTTCTATTAATTACTCATGAGACTTGTAACAGTTCTACACCATTTCCAAACCTTTCTCATCTTTGAAATGCCTACTTTCAAATACAGAGGTACTTGACAATCCACTACCAGTATGAGCTACGGTAACATACCTTCCTCCCTTCCTCCTGAGGACAGCAGGTATGAGGAGAGTGAGTATTAAGAAATCATGGTCTTCCTTCCTTCCTTCCTTCCTTCCTTCCTTCCTTCCTTCCTTCCTTCCTTCCTTCCCTCCTTCCTTCTTGGTTTTTTGTGGGTTTTTTTTTTTGTTGTTTTTTTTACAGGAAAACTCAGATTCCAAAAATCTCCTTCCCTCCAAATGTATTTATTCTTCTTTAAATTGGCCAAAACTTTTTAGTTTAAGTTCTTATTACTAGTTTAAGTAGCAATAATCTGTGAATTTTAAAACTTTAAAACCATCATTTTAATATAACTCAGAGTAACAAAAGCTCTACATTTAAGGTAAAGGGGTGAGAACAAATGGATCATGAGGATACTAGGAATCTATGCCTGGGAAAGGGCCCACCAAAAGGTAGCAACAGGCAACAGATTATGGGGATAAAATAAGGCCAATTGTGTGTATATCCCGTGATGGAGAAAGCTTGAATTCTGGCAAGTACCACCACAGCACAGGTCAACAGACCAAGGGCTAATAAACATGGAGGCAATGAGTGACTTTCAGCTCAAATTCATCCTCCTTTTATCTGGCTCCACTGTCTGCCTCCTTCCTGCTGGCAAATCAATAGTCTAGCAGACATTACTATAGATGCCAGACATCCTGGGGGCCAACTGGTTCTGGAAAAGTCCATGAGAACTGGAATCTTTTATCTTTATCTTTCATCCTTTTGAGGCCCACTATCCAAATAGCAGTTCGACAGCTGGGCTTAAAATCTCTCTCAGGTACAAAGGAAAATGAAAGCAAACAATCAGTCCTCTTCAAGCTTCCAAACCATTTGAGAATAGAACGAGACCTAGGATGGTCAGGCTGATTTCTGCTTCTTCCTGCATTTGGCAGAAAGGGGTTTCCATCTGTGTTCCTTGAGCCCTTTGAAAGTCACTGTTCCTGGAATTTGTTTTAAAGATTTATTTATTTTTTTATTTTTTGAGAATGAAAGAAAGAGAGAGATTGAGAGAGGGAAAGAGCACAAGTGAGGGGAGGGGCAGAGGGAAAGAATCTAAGCACAGTCTGGGCTGAGTGCAGAGTCCAACAGAAGGTGTATCGACCCGAGGGTCATCCCAGGACCCTGAGATCATGACCTGAGCTGAAACCAAGAGTCCAAAGCTCAACCAACTGAGCCACCCAGGTGCCCCACTGTTGCTGGCATTTTAAGGCCCTGAATATCGGAGACGATACTCCTTGTAGGGGAAGAACAGACTGAGGCATCCATCCCCTATAGCACTGGGTCTCTTCGGAGATAAACTAGCCCATCTGGCAGACATCAGAGGCACAGATATTCTTTACTGACTATGGACACAGTCTAAATCATACGGAGTAAGAAATAAGAATATAATTCTAAGGAAATATAAGTTCCCACAAATTAAATTGATTTCATTCATGCTCCAGTTGCCCTGTTCATTTCTAACATTTTTTACACTGATAACCTCCTTCCCAACTTCTCTGTTCATGCTTGGACTCACACATTCTCTTAATCTGTTAATTATCTGCATTAGTTATTCATCAAATACTATGTACCTTTGGTTGGAATCTGACCAAATAATAAAAAAAAAGTTTGCTCTCCTAGGAATAACTTCTAAAAGACGAATCTGGATTTCGTCCTACAATGGCACAAAGTGCACTGTCCAGAGCACTTACCATGGACACGGAGCTAACCATCCCCTCCTTTCAAAGCAAAGCAACGTGGACTCTGAAACTCTCAGCCAAAAATAAAATATTCAAAACCACAAAAATATTTATGAGGAAAGATACTATTTGTTTGTTATGCTTTCAAAATGACGTTCTCTAGACTTTTGTCATGCCTTCTTATTAGAAAACATCGACACAATACATAGGTACCATATATTCACCTGGTCTATTTAAAATGTTCCTGTTTATCAAAACTGAGAAATACTACATGTGCAAGAATCTAACATGACATTTTTCCTTCTTTCTTTCCCCTTTCCCAAGTCAATCAAATTACTTTAGCTACCAGAACGGTATGAGAGAAGCCTCATCATTCGCAGCACACGTATAGCGAACAGCAAGGCGCTTCCCGAACCAGTATTCACGTGGAGTCAACAAAGGGCAGGAAAGAATACAAACTGCCAGCAGTGAGAAAAACCAGAGCAAGGGATCTGAGAGCTGACAGTGAACTTAACAATAAGAACTGTGATCCAAAGAAAATGAGGGAAAACACGGTGAATGGTGAAATTGGAAAGGAAGAAAACTAGCTAGCAAAATAAGCTGCCCGATGATAGACAGGGATACGAAGGTCAAAGTAGCCCATGACCATAATAATGGATCCAGAAAGCAACGCATCTCTAATTTGCTCTTTACAAACTAAGACTGGAACCAATGATTAAAGTGTGTTTCTCATGCTATTTGACCCCAAAATGCAACCTGCTCCCATGTTTGTTATAGATCAGAGCTAGAAAAATGAGTCGAGATAAGTCAGTTCCTGTCAGCCCACTGATCAGAAACAAAGATTAAAGGGAAAAAACACTATAAAGGCTAAAACTTTGGCAATCTTCTATCTCAAACCAACTACAGGAAAAGATATACAGAACAAATTTAGTATGGGATATAAATCAAGTGTTAAAGGAAAAACAAAACAGATGTTCACATTTAAACACATTCTTTCTGAATTTTGGTGTATTGTTATCTAACCGACGGAAATATTTTTAAATGAAGTGGAAAATGCTCTTATTTTTTTAACTGTCTACACCAAACACATCTAATATAAAAAGTTGCTGCAGAAATGAAAAATTTATGAACGTAAAGAATCTTACACAGATTTAAGTAGTATAACTATAATTGTCATTTGGTCCACTTCATTCTAATTGTTTATGCCTTACTAAATCAGCAAAAACACTCGTCAGGATCAGTGTATGAATAACTAACACCGTGTGGATTGAGGGATTTGTCTTGCTCCAGTGGTTATTTAACAGATTACTGTTCTGTTCATTAAAGAATGTTAATACTTCAACATTGTATTTGCAAAATTTGCAAGAATTTTAAATTATACTTTGATTTTTTTATTTCTTAGGAAAAAAATGCATGTAGAGAAACTAAGATCATCTCGAAGTTAGGAAAGTAAAATAGTAACTATAATTAGATCAGGAATTGTAGCATTAACAAATGTGATTTATTAATAGGTGATAAATGTTTTCTCAGCAAGAGCTTTTGATCAATTCTGATGTCTGTTTAGCATCCCAGTGGTAGCAAGATCTCTAAGACAGAAATAAGAGAGTGATGGGGGGGAGATGGAAAGAACGAAGGAAGGCCAGGTGTCAGAAAGCCTGGATTTTAGATCCCCCATTGATAAGCTGTATGATATTTGGCAAGCCATAACCTGTCTAAACCTCAATTTTCTCTTAATATATCAGCTCAACTTACATCCCAGAATCACTGTGATGATTAAATTAGATGGTGTAGGGGACATTATTTTATAAATTACAGAGCCCTATGTAATACAAATTTATTACTACTACCGATGTTGAACTAAGCAGAGGAAACAATAAGAAATAATGAAGAATAAATTTAATTAGGTGCTGGGTTTATTTGATCACAGAATACTGTTAAGTGTCATTAATTCAGCTTCCAATGTGGCTTCTCAAACTTATTTATCCAAAGTGTTAGTTGGCATATTTTATCAATATCTGATTAACCGAAAAACTGAATTCAACCAGATAATAAATTATTTGCTTTCCTTGAGGTACACAAAGCCACAAATGTCAAGAAATTGTCATTTTACTACATGAGATATTTTAAAAATAAATAAATAATAACCTATTAGTCCCACCTTGGTCTACTTGCACTCAGAAATATTACAGTTCTTTGAAATAAGTGAGACAGAGAAAGGCGAATGCCATGCGCTTCCACGTACGTGTGGAAACTAAACACAAAACCAACAGAAACAGACTCCTAAACACAAAAAACAAACTGGTGGTGGCCAGAGGGGAGGGTGAGACAGATGAAGGGGTGAAGAGGTACAAACTCCCAGTGAGAAAACAATCACGGGATGAAAAGTACAGCATAGGAAAACAGTAAGACTGTCACAACATTGTGAGGTAACTACACTTATCCTAGTGAACACTGCGTAATGTAAAGAATTGTAGAAATACTATGTTGTACACCTGAAACTAATCTTCAATTAATTTCTTTTCTAAAAAAGAGGAACATAGTTCTGGATTCCCGGGACTACCAGGATGTGTCTAAGTAGAGGTTAAAATGGAGATGGTGCCACTGCTTGTTCAGTCCGAAAGTTCCCAAATACAACCGCTTCGGAAGTCCTTGATGGGTAAGTCCTCAAAATTTTACAGGGAAAACAAAACCAAAAAAACCCCACAACCACACATATTCCTGCCTCAAAGAAAACACTGTGTTATGATAAAGTGATCTCTGAAACAGATTTTTTTTTAATAATTCTTTTGGTGATCCCCTTAACAAAGAAATTGCTTCCAACCAAGGAAATTCTCTCTCCAATATCTGCATTAGATAGCTTTGGTAAAAGCAGATACAGGACAGTAACAATATCCACGGAATACTGGAAATTAAAATTTCCACTTAGCTGCCAACTTTTTCCTGGTTACATTTTCCAAATTCCCTAATCTTCACTTGTCAATTACCCCTTTATTTTCTGCTCAAGCTCTGATCATAAAGCTGTCATATCAAATTCATTATTACTTTTGCCCCCACTAGATTATAAACAAGCCATATGATGTGTAAACTCAATACACAAATTGTCCAAATCACTAAACTAGTAAAATAGGGAGCTAAATGATTTTGCATAACCTAAGACATAAATCTTGTTATCCTAATTGATTTATTTCATAGTAAAGGACAGCACCCACTTAAAATGTGTGAATATTACAGCTCAGTACTGTGTACACATTGAACATACACAGACCAAAGAAAAGGAGTATATTACCAAAGATATTGGTGAGGGAGCAGAAGGCTAACTGAGGACAAAGCACAAGCTGATACCCTGCAACTCTCCCTCACCCCCCTACTCCCGGGTGGAGTATGTGTGACATTCCTCCAGGAAGCTCCCAACTGTCTTAATGTTATTGCCTTACTAGAGGGGAAAATAACATTAACCCGACAATGCCCAGGCCTTCAGTATCTTGTAGGTCCTCTTTTGCATATAAAACTTCTCTTGACAACCTCCCTTTTCCTTACCTCCCCCAGCTCCCATGTATATAATCAGTCACCCCTCACAACCCTGGAGCAGCAGCTCTTTGTGCCCACGGGTCCTGTCCCTGCGCTTTAATAAAACCACCATTTTGCACCAAAGACATCTCAAGAATTCTTTCTTGGTCATCAGCTCCGGACCTCCCCCCACCAACTCTCGCCTATATTCAAAAACTACATCAATATGAGAACAGACAGAATATCCGTAGGCAGAACCCCATTAAGAGGGTGACTAGCCATGCAGTTACTCATGTTACCAAGAGACTATCACTAGAAATGCATCATGATGGTGAAAAGTGTATTTTACAAAGTCTTCTCAGGAACAGGCTCTATGAAAGATGACTTCAGTAGGTCTCACGAGGTAGAGCATACCCTCCAGCGGACAAATCCGTGGAGCCCTGCTAACGTGCGTTCCAGGGAAGTGGGCGGGACCTACTGAGCCCGCCACGAGCCGCCCCCTTCAAACCTCGGCACCGTCCACAGCAGCCCTCTAAAGAAATGTTGGAAGACAAAGAGAATTTTTTTAGACGGGCATCAAATTATTGCCCTACCAGGACGGCCCGATGCCACCTACCGTGATCAGATTTTCATTTTACTTGCTTCACTCTGGCTGGCTGCACCATATGTGGATCGGAGGGAAGACACATAAAGTTACAGAGAGATACGAGCAGACAATTGGAATCGCCCAGGGAAGAAGTACCTAGTACCTAACTCAATCAGTGGTAGTGAGCGGGGATAGGTAAAAGACCACCCCCCACACCCCACCCCCGCCTTCCTGAGACAGGCAGGAGTGTGGATGAGGTCTTATGGACAACAAGCAGAAAATGAGGACAGCAGAGAGGGTGCTGAACGAAACCATTTTCAGATGAATCACGGGAAAAGAAGCTAAACAACACTGAGTTCAGAAGGAAGTGGGAGAACATGAAGAAATTAATCGAAACCCTTTTTCTATGAAGGCAATGAAAGAATGTCTTAAATCCCATAAACAGCTTTAAACAAAAGTCAACATATATAGCAAAAATAGGATATGATAACCAAGTTTCCAACATAAAATAAATGTATATACATTATGTCCATATGCTATTAAGTTTTTTGAGTGGCATGTTAGCAACACAGAGAAAGAGTAAGTCAGACTCTTACACAGAAATTGCACGATGAAGGCACATTCTGCGTACCTAGCACGCAGACGGGATTGACACAGTGCTGCAGGGAAGCACTGTTAACAGCTGCCTGCGAAAGAAAGACACTTCTCAGACCTTCCAAGCTGCTGCCTGAATAGCAAAAATGAATCATTAAAAAAAAAAAAAAAATGAGGGACGCCTGGGTGGCTCAGTCTGTTGGACGTCTGCCTTCAACTCAGGTCATGATCCCAGGGTCCTGGGATCGAGTCCCACATTGGACTCCTTGCTCAATGGGGAGCCTGCTTCTCCCTCTGTCTGCCTCTCCCCCTGCTTGTGTTCTCTCACTCCCTCTCTCTCACGCAAGTATATGAATAAATTTTTTAAAAATAAAAAATAAAATAAATTTAAAAATGAATCATTTGGTTAGATGTGAATTATCCTCAGAAAACGTGTAGATTCACAAAAACAAATCAGCATTGGCTAGGGCAATTACATGGTGCTAGCTCATTCCAGTAACAGCAAAAATTCCCAAAGCCATCTCTTCCTGGTACCTTTGGGATAGCCCATTCATTTGAAAAGAGAATTATGAAATGCTTTTACTTGTCATGACTGCTGAACAGCAAAGGAAATGCCTGGGACCATGCTGTCCCGCCTTTCTGAGACACACATTTCACAAACTACCATTGCCTCTCCCACCAAGATAAAAAGAATGAAACTTTGTTACAAACTTTCCACAATTTCATATTCACCCAAGCGTATAAAACAAATGGTCACATTCACACTCATTAGTTAATAACATGAAACACCTGTGTATGATTTCCAGTCACCTTGCAGTAAATCCCTACAACAAAGAGCTACGGTTACTTTGAAGAGCTGTGCGCTGGGGCCGGCTAGCGGTCCTCAGAGTCAATTTTGCGTATTTCTTTCCAACTCCATTTTCAATGATGTCAAGTCAGTAGCTTAAATCTGCCAGGGTGGGAGTATTTACACCACAGAAGCTGGAAAACACTACAAATCAGAGTTTTTGTCACCTTCTCCAGAGCAGTTGTTAAACCTTCACCAACCTACCACTACTCTAAGCATCCTTCAAAAACAGACTTGGATCCCTTCCCATCTCTCAGTCTGGAAGAGTTCTCCAGGATTTCTAAAATACCAACATTTTCAAGTCTGAAAATTCACTCTCTCCAAGGGAACATACCTTAATAGCATCCTTATGTTGTTAAATTATACCAGAGGAAAAAAAATACTTTTTTTGCTAAATCAGCTCTTAGTATGGTTCTAATATTTCAATTCCGTGCTTCCTGACAGCTAGGAGTCTAATTACCAGTCTTCCGTTCATCCATTCAGCAATCCTTGACTATTCAGACCTCCAACTCAGCGAGGCATACAGATTACTCCTTACTCCTCCTCCTCTCGCCTGCTTCACGTGAAAGGACTTCATCGGGATCCAGAAACAAATGCCTATTTTTTTGTGCAATAAGGAACACCAGTCATATTACTAATAACCTTGCTTGGCAAGTATATACTCCACGCTCTGTGCCAGGTGCTGACAATAAAAAGAGGAATCAAGCACAGTCCCTCCTTTTGGAGATCAAGTGTGGCAAACAGACTTCCTCTGTTGTATTTTCAGTATGAGTAGGAACAGTAAGAATACTCTGGAATTCAAGGAGAATTTTTTTAATGTGCAATTTCTCATTACAGGGATACTTCAATTCAACACAATTTATTTACTCAGTGACCATGGTGGGTCAGGCACTGTGCATACCCGTCACCTGTCCATGAGGAGATAGAAACAGGGAGAGAAGCAAACATGAGATCAGTCAGGTTATACTAAAAGGCACATGTAAGCTACCACTCAGCTGTAAGATACACTTTAGACCTTTGAACTGTATCATACATGGCCAGAAAAAAAATGTTTAAATGGATTAAATAAAACTAAAACATATAGAAGCTGACATTCTGTCCAGAATGATTCTATGCCAACCTTCAAAAAGGTAAACCAAGTATTCTAATACTTCTCTTTCAACCACTAGATGCATTTTATAAGGTGAATGGCTGTCATGTAACATGAAACTTATATCCCACAGGTGTCATACACTGCCACTAAGTCAAAGTAATATTTAATTGATAACTTACAATTTATTATCAACTACAATATTCTATAAATGGGAAAATTATGTACTAACTCTCATTAACAAAATATCAAATGCAGTAAATAGAAACTATGTTAACATTCCAATTTTTATTGTCATGATCAAAATATCCAATTGATGAAAATTAAAGCTTCGTACAAAATAAAAATTCATTTCTGTCAAGTACACAACCTATTCTTAAAACAATTGATTTAGAGTAATAAATAAAAGATTTTTCCAAGGACAGCTCCTGAACATATATATTATTATAAAATAACAATTGTTCACTGTGACATTTTAGGAAAATTTCATTCCAAACCACAGTACTCAAGCTGAATGATATTACAGCAACTTATATGTATACATACAGTATCTTGAAAAGAACTTACGAATAATTTTCACTTATAGTTTAGGCTAAATGTCAGCAAGTATTTTCTATAAAGGATCAGACAGTAAATATTTTAGGCTTTACGGTCCCCATGGTCTCTCTAGCAACTACTAATGCTGCCTTTGCAGTATGAAAGCAGCCATAGACAATGTATGAACTAATGAGGATGCCAAGCCCCAATAAAACTTTATTCACAACAATGGGCCAGGGGCCAGAAATGACCTGCAGGCCAGGGTTCACCAATTTCAATTTAAAAAATTGCGCTAACATCTTCACAGTGAAACCAGTAACAAAAGACAAGCGGGCAGAACAGTGCAGCTGCAACTCTTATCAAAACCTTGTTTGTTCTGAGTGCTGTCTGCTACCATGTTTCTGTAATATTCCTGCCTGACACCATGACAACCACGTGTTTATTTCGTTGTTTTGTAGAAACTCAAGGTTTCATCAAGAAGTTAGCCAGAACCAACTGAGACCACTGACCTCCTCTCTGAACACAAGAAAATGAAATTAACCCTCCCTTATTTAGTAACTTCTTCTATCTGATTTTGAGTCAAGTAGCTCCTCTTCCCTTTACTCAGACCCTTTTTCTCTTGCTTTAAAAATCCCTGGCCCTCCTTCTTGGGGAGGGGGCAAAATTGAGGCTGGCCCTTTCCTGTCCTCGTCTGGCTGCTTCTCAAACTTTCCTTGCACACTTTTATGTCTCAGTGATGGGCTTTGCTGTGCCTCGGGCACACGAACTTGGATTCAGTTACAATAGGTGTCTCTGACATTTACCAATATCTCCTTGTTTTACCTTCTTTGCATTTTGGGAAGACTGCCTTAACATGTATGCTCTAAGCGATTAGTGATTAGATACTTTTGTGTATTCATATTTTATTTTAAATAGTCCTCTACCTACACATTCTATCAGTCCTTCTAGCACTTGGCACTGAATCAACACCCTAGTAGGTCCTCAGTATATTCAATCGGTTCCGTAGGTTCCATTAAAATGATGAAACCTTCTCTGCCTAAATTCTAATTGTTCTAAAACATCAGGGTCTGACTCAGCATATAAATGCCAAAGTAGGATTTAAGAGAATAAGCAGATTTTGTATAAGTATTAGTCACAAAGGAAGACTGTATGCAAGCATTCATGATGTTTATTGTTTGCTAAACGGGGAGTATAGACTTGAATTTTTTTAAAGATTTTATTTACTTATTTGAGAGAGAGTGAACGAGCAGGGGGGAGGGTAGAAGGAGCATGGAGAAGCAGACTCCTCGCTGCGCAGGGAGACTGATGCCGGGACTCAATCCCAGCACCCTGGGATCATGACCCAAGCCACAGGCAGACGCCTACCCAACTGAGCCACCCAGGCACCCTAGATTTAAAAATGTTAAGATAATTTAAGTTTCCTGAGAAAGTTTACTCCATTCATTCAAAAAATTGAATTACTGAAACTTTTTTGTTGGTATTATGGATGCTTTGCTTTATTTTAGGCTGAAATAATATTTTTAGTAAACAAGTATTTCAGATAGGGTCATACTAAGCAGCACGGAGCATACTAGATGAACACTGGCTCATTTAAGAAGTAAAAAGTTATGGGGAGAAATGTTGAAAGGGTAGTGCTTACTTTTATTGCACAGAAATTTCTGAATTGAGCTGTAAGCCACATCATTGCAAAGATCCAAAATTTAATCTCCTGGGACTGTTAGACCAATTACTGATGGTACCATAAAGACTTCCAAAATGAGAGTTAATTTCATTTCTTGTCATCCAAATCAAAATCATGAATGCATATGAAAAGCAAACAGTACTCTTTCCCTAAGCAATAATTTTTCCTTTTTCCAAGTTTCATGTAAATTACAACAATCCAGATTAATACTTTTTCAGTAGATTTTTACTTCTTCGGTCAGTATAAAATGCCTCTCTGAAAACATATATTTAGTCTGCTGGTATATTTTTCAGAATATTCTTAGTTTTCCTTTCACTGTGAGTTTGAAAGAGTACCTTTACACATATAGAAATTGAAAATAGGGGCGCCTGGGTAGCGCAGTCGTTAAAGCGTCTGCCTTCGGCTCAGGGCGTGATCCTGGTGATCCGGGATCGAGTCCCACATCAGGCTCTTCCGCTATGAGCCTGCTTCTTCCTCTCCCACTCCCCCTGCTGTGTTCCCTCTCTCGCTGGCTGTCTCTGTCACATAAATAAATAAAATCTTTAAAAAAAAAAAAAAAAAAAAAAAAAGAAATTGAAAACACCCTCTACTGGGTTGCCTGAGAGGCTCAGTCGTTAAGCATCTGCCTTTGGCTCATGGTGTGATCCCAGAGTCCTGGGATCAAGCCCCGCATCGGGCTCCTCTGCTGGGAGCCTGCTTCTTCCTCTCCCACTCCCCCTGCTTGTGTTCCCTCTCTTGCTGGCTGTCTCTCTCTCTGTCAAATAAATAAATAAAATCTTAAAAAACAAAAAACAAACAAACAAAAAACACCCTCTACTGTAGAGAGAAACATGCAGATTATATAAAATTGTTATGTAAATATAACAAACGGATAATTAACCAACTTTGAAAGAAAAATCAATAAATAAGCTAAAAATTTGTAGCTTATGCTATTTAGTATGATCCTATCTGAAGTACTTATTTACTGAAAATATTATTTCAGCCTAAAATAAAGCAAAGCATCCATAATACCAACAAAATAGATTTCAGGAACTCAATTTATTAGAAAAATATTGAGGGAGACTCTGCCTTTCTCAACTTGGAAAACATGAGATTCTCTAACTCAGATTTTGACTATTGCTTAGTAACTGAGCGAGGCTGGGCGCGTTACTTAACCACGCCCTTGGTGTCAGTTTGCTCTGCTGCAAAATGGAATAATGAATAATATTAGAACCTATCTCCTAGGGCTGAAGGGAGATCGTATTTGTAATCTACGATAAGCAGAGCTTAATACATAGAAAATGTTGAATATTAGCCATTAGCAATATGTTCTTTTTTTTTGGGTTCTGGATTATTTACTACGATTTGACCTCACAAATGACAAACAAGAGACTATTACACAGAGCTGCAGAGAAAGGAGAATTGAGGTCAAGCAGTGTGGACAGGAGAAACGCATGAGAGCTCAACTCAGTGGATATGATAACAGCTGTGCACCTCTGGGGGCTGGCAAGGGCTGCCAGCCAGGTCCCGTGCACTATAGGCAGGATGCTGAAGAACGTCTTTGGCCAACAAAATCAAGTAGATGAGAAATCCAAAAAGCAAAACTATAGCCAGTAACAGATTCTATGGTTAACAACTACAGATCAAATACAGAAAGTGCGTCTGCTTGTGCACAAACTCAAATATGGACACGGTATTAAAAGGTTTATATTTTGCCTTTCACCAACAGTGCCTCAGATTTAATGTGAAGACTTGCTCTTTGTGTTATCCACAAAGCAACATTGCACAAAATAAAGTCTCAGACCATGCAAAATCAGAGTTCACCTCAATGTCTTCGGCCTGAGGAAATGGATACAAGGTATAAGACACTTTAAGTTTCAGCCCACTGAAACTTATTAAAAAAGAAAGGGAAGATGTATTTTACTGTGAATTGCACTGTATAATTGCAAAGGCAATATAATGGTGCTTTGGGAATCTCATAAACTTTGAATAAAAATGGAGTTCACACTTAATGCTTTGTTTTATAAAGCTCTTCTAGATACATGAAGTGTGAAAGCTGCTACTTTACATAAAACAACATTCTATTCTATACAGCTGTGTTCTAAATATATAACACTTGGGTACATTTCATGGCATTTTAAAATGCATTGTTTTCTGGAGCTGCATTTATTTTTATTGGTGATGTCAGAACCAAAGAATTATAAAATGGTGTAGCAATTTAAAAATACAGCAACATTATGATTTCAACATAGCATCTTATTTTTAAAATAGTATTTTTAATCTTCTAAATATAATTAAGAAACAAGTTAATCTCATACATGTAATAGGTTTTCCTAGATCACAGGAGCAGTTAGTATTTAACCCATATAATTTGGAATTTTAAAAATGCCTGCAATAGAAGGGAACTTCCTTTCCATCTGATTTTCCACATACAATTTAGTCAACTTATTACAATGGTAAGTATAGGTATTTCCACATTCAGTTACCGTGGGCATTAATTCCAACATTCAGCAGCAGAATTAAACTTATCAAAGATGATTATGTGTTATGCAGGTTACAATTATCATGCTGACACCATTTCAATGGCAAACCAGAAAGATTGGGGAAAAAAATGATTTCAAGTGCCTCTACCTAAATAATTTGCAGTAACAGAGATCAAGAGTTACCTAAAGAGGTATTAGCAACCTAATTTTATTTTAAATAGTATTTTTCAAACTGCAGGGTGTGACCTATCAGTGTGCCCTAAAATCAATTTAGTGGTTTACAATCTGCATTGTTTTAGTTGAATGACAGAATGGAATAAAATAGAAAAAAATAGAAATATTAAAGTTTATCATGAGTATCTTTTCACAAAACATTTTTTCAATTGTGTATTTGTGTGCATGTTGAATTACAATTAAAATCAATTTATTATAAGTATCTGTCAAAAACCTTTGAAAGTTAAGAGAGAACTATTATACATAAATATAAATGTAAAAGTAAAATGTAGAACTCTTGACTACTGCTTGTAATTTATCTACGTAGTTCGCTTTCCACACAAACCCAAGAATGCAACACATACTTCCAATGTCTAAAGTTCTAACAGGGGCGCCTGGGTGGCACAGCGGTTAAGCGTCTGCCTTCGGCTCAGGGCGTGATCCCAGCGTTATGGGATCGAGCCCCACATCCGGCTCCTCTGCTATGAGCCTGCTTCTTCCTCTCCCACTCCCTCTGCTTGTGTTCCCTCTCTCGCTGGCTGTCTCTATCTCTGTCAAATAAGTAAATAAAATCTTCTAAAAAAAATAAAGTTCTAACAAATACAGAAAAATGATTCTCTGCATTCAAGTCCATATTTTCACTCCTGATGTTATGACTTTTATTTTTAAAAACTGGAAATAAAACTTCCCTCTTTTTATTGCTCCATCCACCTCTTCTAACTCCTTTTTTGGGGAAGTATGGGCTGGGCAGATACTTGAAGTCGAGTAGCACAAGTCAAGCCACATACTGGTTAGCTTGCTCACTTCCCAGAAGTGTAAAACATTCTCTCTTAGAAAACAATCCTTAAATTATGTTTTCCTGAAAAAAATGTTCTTCTTCAGTTCAGCAATATGCTATTGCAGGAACCAATATTCCCTCTAACTTTCACAAAAGTATAGATTATCATACTATAAAAATAACTAAGCACAATGTCTGAACATAACTTAAAAGTTAATCTGGTGTATATAAGCATCGGTGTGGCATACAATAATTAACTAGTAGTAGCAGCAGCCCCACATGGTCTAACCAGTCACTGGTAGTAGTTTAGCAGTAATCAATTGTCCCAGAACTTCCAGGGACCTGGGGTTTGTGGTCCACAGACTCCCTGACCAACTCACTTCCCTCATGACATACCCACTCTCCTAGAGCTCCACCAGCAATCTGTAACTTCCTCGGGCCGGCTTCTCCGCTCTGATACCTGCCTTACTACCTGGGAATGAACACACCCTTTAGCCAGGATGTCCCAAGAACACCGAGGTCGCATGCTTGGCCTTCCAGAGAAAATCAAATCAAGAACTAAGTCAAAGACACTAACTCCTGCATCCCCTGGCAAGCTGAACAGGTGCTGCCTGCCTTGAATATTAACCAAAAAAAAAAAAAAAGGAACATCTTCTTAAAAAGGGGTGGGGGAAGGAGTGTCTAATCCCTTGTCAAGACAGATTCGCTAGCACTTTGTTTAGGGCTTTTCTACTTACATGCCTGAGAAAGGTCTGCAATTTTCTTTTCTCCTACTGTCCTTTCCTGATTTTGATGTCAAGATTGTACTGTACCTCCCACCGCTGTTCTCTGGAAAAGTTTATGGTGGAATACTGGACTTGTTTGTGCCTTCAGTCTTGGGATGAACTTACTTCTGATGCCATGGGAACCTGGTGTTTTATTTGTGGACAGATTTTTACCAACTGATTTAATTTCTTCAATGCATACAAAAATGTTCAGGTTTCCTATTTTTGAGTTTGGATGAAAAGTAATTTTCTAAAAATTTTTGTGCCACTTTGGGCTGAGTTTTCAATTTTATTACCATTAAATTATTCACAATATCTTTCTGATCTTGTTAATTTCTCAATTGTGCCCCCCCTTTTTTTTCTTAATTTTTTATTCTTGTTTTTTCTCTATTTTACTTGACCTATCTTGTTAGGTATTTGCTAATTATGTTAGTCTTTCCAAGGAAACAAATTTTGACTCTGTTGATTCTCTCTCTTAAAACTGTGGGGGGGGGGGGGTTCTAAATTGTGATTATATTTAAACTCATTCCTACTATATTATACTGTGTTTTCTATTTTTCTCTCATGCTTTTGTCTTCCTTTCTTGCCTTAATTTTTAAAAATATTTATGTATTTTACAGAAGGGGAGAAGGGCTAAGGGAGAAGGAGAGAGAGAATCTGAGACTCCCCACTGAACATGGAGCCCAACAAGGGACTCTAATTTAGGACTCTGAGATCAGGACCTGAGTCGAAATCTGTTCAACCAATTGAGCTACCCAGGTGCCCCCTTGCCCTATTTTAAATTAATTTCTTTCTTGTTCCTTTTTTTTTTTTAACTTTACTAATTTGGAATTTATGTATTCTGTCCCTTTTGAGTCCTACCCTTGAAAGTCTATTATGCATACTTGAAAATGTAAAGTCTAATATTAATCAGCATTACCCTCCTTTCAAAAAATACAATTTAAGATACTTGAACTCATCATACTCCACCCTCAATTATATACTGTTGCCAAATATTTCAGTTCTATCACTTTGAGCACACTAATCATTATTGTTACTTCTTCATTCAGTGGGTATCAGTTTAGCTGTAACCACGAGTTTCTAATTTTCTTCGGTCACCATTCCTTCTTACATTCAGATATCTCTTAAGGAATCACTCTTAAGTACATGCTTTAACATTTCCTTTAGGGAAGGGTATATTGATGGCAAGCTCTCTCTTTAATTGTCTGAAAAATCTCTGTTTTGTGCTTATTCTTGAAAGACTGGTCTGCTGAATATAAAATTAGAGTGAGATAGTTGTTCTCTTTTAATAATTTAAGGTATTCCTACACTGTCCTCTGGCTCCCATTCTTGCTATGCAAAAGGCAACTATATGCATCTTTTCCTCTGTAGGGAATCTGTCTTTCTATTGAGCTGATCGTAAGATCTTTGTAAGAAGGGGAGCAGGAGACCACACAAGGCTGTGAGCATCAGGGAGCAGGGGATCACGGGCCACCGTAGGAGGTCTGTCTGCCTCTGGGTCTGACTCTGCGGTCTGTTGTTTCCACTGGTTCTCTCACATCAGGCCTGGTTTCAACCTGAAGGTCATTTCCTTTGTTGAATTTTTTTTTACTTCTTGGAGGCACAGATTTAAGAAAACTTCCCCTGGAGAAGATGTAGCTTGGCTTCTACCAATACCCTCAGGGAAAAGGAAATCTAGAACATGTTGAAATCAGCTTCCAGTTTGAGGTTTCTTATGGACCACACAAGCAGCAAGAATTCAAATTTCAAACTCAAGCCAGAGCCATGTTGTTTTCACAAATTCTCAGGGGCAATTTTTCCCCCCCTAAAATCCAACATCATGACAGGTATATTTTCTTGCCTTATCTTTCTGTACAATAGGTTTTTACAGGTTTACTCTGTCACAAAGATGGAACTGTTTGGGTTCTAAAACTGTCCACTTTGGGTGGGCTTCAGGTTTTTGTCTCCTGTCCTCTGTCCTGAGCAGCCATCAAATACAAGTTCCTATAGGCAGATGCCTCCAGGGATGTTACAAGTATTAAATATATCCTTCAGTGAGGGGTGTGGGGTGAAAGGGAAGCCACAAGATGTGGGGGAGAAAAAAAAATGTTACATTTTTAGTTTAATCTTTAATATAATTACATTAGATTACCATTAGGAGATTACTCATATTATGCGGCACAAGAAATTAATTCTGGAAACTGGTCACATCACTGGAATAGGGAAAACTATAAGGTGCCCAAAAAAGTAAGAAGGCTTCATTCATTCATTCATTCATTCATTCATATTCACTTGACAAATATTTCTTGAGCACCTACGAGGTGTCAGATTAGACTGTTCTCTGGCTTTTGGAGACACATTAGTGTATACAAGTGAAAAAGCTCCTTGCTCACAGGGAACTGACATTCTAGTAAGCACGAGGACATTAAGCTATTTATTGTAAGAGTGAGAAAGACATGGCACTAAGAAGTCCAGAGGAAGCTCAGAAAAAAAGAAATACAAAACATGAAACTCTCCTAGTGAGTCATTTTACTTAGATCTGAACCTTCATATTCAAGATCTAATCTAATATATTAGAATGCTGGCTAAGTTGGTTAATAATATGCTCTGCCCTATAGTGGAAACTCATGTTTCTTACACCTGGATGTGGAGAATTAATAGAAGAGAAGTAATTTAAAAATAATACTGTATGGTGACAGATGGTAGATACACTTGCGGTAAACATACCGTGACTTATAAACCTGGGGAATCACTATGTTACACACCTGACACGAATGTAACATCATGTGTCAACTTTATAAATAAATAAATAAGTAAGCAAGCTAGAAAAAAACATTGGAATAGGAGAGGTGTTTTCAAGGTGACCTAACAAGACATTAAAGGCCTTTTCTTCGGCACAGGGGGTATCCTTTTAACACTTCGAATTTATTTATTTAATTTAAACACACTTCTCTCTGGACTCTCAAGCCTTATTTTGAAGTGTTTGCTACCATGCAGGAGGCATAGAAAGACAATCCTCAGACAGTCTAGCCAGGGAGAAGCTCTCCCCACCCTACTCTGAGGACATCTGCAAGTGGGCCAATTAGGCCATCTCTGCTCTAAATCTCAGAGAAAAAATATGATGCCTTTTTCACTTGGGTTCATCTCTCCCTGCTCATCTTACCATTTTAGGAGTAAGACCTCAAGTGTCAAGTTCACAGTATGGACTTGGGGAAAAGGGACAAGGAATAGAATGGGATTGTTTTTAGTCTAGGCCTTACATGAGAAAGAGGAAGGATTCTGGAAGTCCATGCACAGGCCAATCCAACTTACGAGCGCCAGGGATTTGAAGCTGAAACTTATAATGGCACCAAGAGTGATTATAGCAAAGTATCTTGCTCTGCAAGTTTCTCATACCGCTGCGATTGTGGTGAAGGGCTGGCTGGTTAAGGACTAAGCAGTATAGTTTCCAGGCCGATTCAGCCTCTTTCTACCCTGAGGTTAGATCTAATAAGGTATAACCGTATTAAACAGAGAATAGTATTAGAGATTATCATCATACCTCTTTACAAGTAAAGAAACCAAGGCTTGGAACTCCAATGATTTGCCCAAGGCCAAAGAGCCAATAAGGATGAAAACAACCTTCTGGTACAGGTTCCCTGCTCAACCATGCTGACTTATTAAAGGACCTGGCTATTTTCCCTTGGTGTTTGCAATGATTTTCATATATGGTCCTCAAAATCACCCAGCAAGATATTAGAGCAAGTATTATTAATCCATTTTAGAAAAGAAAAAAAAAATCCTATTCCACTGCCCCCTTGTCTTGATCTACTGGAGTGAGGTGGAGAGGTGAACGCACCTCTATTAATTTTCTGTTACTGCCATAAAAGATTACCACGAACATAGTGGCTTACAAAAACAATTTATTTCCCTGCAGTTCTGTAGCTCATCATACGAAAATCAAGGTGCTGGCAGGCTACATTCCTTTCTGGAAGCTCTAAGGGAAAATCCATTCCTTGCTTGTTGTCAAAATTCCGTTCCTTATACTTGTAAAACCAAGGTCTCCATTTTCTCGCCGGCCAGCAGCTAAAGGCCTTTCCCAGTTTGTAAAGGCCACTGAATTTCTTAGTTCATGACCTCCCTCCTCCCCTTCAAAGCCAGCAGCAGCTGGTCCAGTCCCTCCCACACTTGACATCTTTCCTCCTCCCTCTTGTGTCTCAGCTCTCTGAGCCAGCCCAGAAAGGTCCATTCTTAAGGACCCGTTCAATTAAACTAGACCCATCCATATAATCCCGTAAAATCCCCCATTCAATGTCCTGACCTTCGTTCACATCTTCAAAGCCTTTTTTGCCCTCACTATAGACTAAATGTTTGCGTTCCCAAAATTCTTATATTGAAATCCTAACCCCCAATACGATGGTATTAGGAGATGGTGCCTTTGAGAGGTAATTAGATCATGAGGGTGGAGCCTTCATGGGTCACACTAGTGCTCTTATAAAAGAGGCCCCGGAAAACACTCTCTCATCCCTTCTGCCATGTACAGGTATAAGGAGAAAACAGGCTTTTGCAAACTAGACTAGGGCTTTCACCAGAATCAAAAAATTCCAACCCTGATCACAGACTTCCAGCCTCCAGAACTGTGAGAAATAAATTTCTGCTGTTTATTAGCCCCCAAGTCTATGATATTCTGTCCAGTAGCCCAAACGAAGACAGCCCTGTAAGGTAACGTATTCCCAGGTTCTGAGTAGTAGGACACACACATCTTCGGGAGAAGAGGGCATTATTCCTCCACCATACTTGAGTCCGTGGTGGATTTTAAACACGAAATTTGCACAGGCTACAAAAAGAGGCTCGGTTAGGAAGAAGAAGGAAAATGTTTTATTAATGGCCTCCGCACAACACAAAATGGGAAACTTCAAATAATTAAATTACTATGACATAAAAATGATTTTAGAAAGTTTCGAAAGAAAAAACATCAACTTCCTAAAGTAATTAGAATAGAACTTTTTTATTGGGGTGCGCTTATTTTCTGGTACAGAACTGACAATAACTTTGCAAGATATGTACTATTAAGTTCCTATTGCATACCATCCAGATGCTTTATGAAACAATGATCGAAATCTATAAAACCAAACCAACGCCACAACAAGGAAGTATTTGTTTCCATAAAAACCTCAGTAATGAGGGCTGTTTTCTCTGTCTCTAGGTTTATGCTTGTAGCACTTTATCACTTCACGATAATTCTCTTTTTTAGTGATGCAAGTGTTTTCCATTAATTCAACCTGAAATGGCAAAATTTAAAAACGTTCTTTGTGATTTCAGAGTACATTTACTTATTTCCATTAGAAGATTAGTTTCTTCTTGAGTATTATTTAGTCATTTTCGTCTTATAAGTGAGAGCTGCTTTGTAGAAGATAAAATTGGTTATAATGTCTTACTATTAAGGTTTTCCCCAAATCTTAACATGAGATAGTCTCGCCATTTCCAGTGCCAACGTAGCCAATAGATACAATAACTGGGCTATTTATGTATCTACAATGTGATGAATAAATCCAAGAGCCATATCTTACCATTAAATTCTTAATCACTTATCTGCTAAAGTTTATCTGAGGAAACAGAAATGTGTATTCCATGTATTGTTTGGGTCAACCTTTTCTCAGCACACTTGGGCTCTTTCTCTAGCAATGAAATCCATTCAATATGCAGCCCTAGAAAAGGCACCCCTGATAGAAAGGCAGATACAGAGGCAACGAAGTGGTCATCTTAATGGTTAGCCACGTGATATTTTTCTATTTGCCCAGTGAATGCTATTCACATAGTCAATTCTTCATTATCCCAATGGGAATAGGTGCTTTGATATATCAATGTCTATGGTTAATAGAGATAGGTGACATGTAGATTTCTTGTAATCAAAAACCTTGAATAAAACTTAAACATCATTGATGATATACATACCCCAAAATGAATCCAAACACAAAGGCCAATGGTTTTTGGTTGTCACACCTAAGAAAGGTGGCTAGGCCCACAAAGAAAATAGATCAGATGACCCTAATGTTTAAGGACAAGAACAGAAAAGCAACTCCGAAGAAAAACAATAATAAGACCTATTATTTGCTGTTCCCTTTCTCTTTTGCATAATATAGATTAGTAGATTCGGCTGTATATATATATATTTTTAAAGATTTTATTTATTTATTTGACAGAGATAGAGACAGCCAGCGAGAGAGGGAACACAAGCAGGGGGAGTGGGAGAGGAAGAAGCAGGCTCATAGCAGAGGAGCCTGATGTGGGGCTCAATCCCATAACGCCGGGATCACGCCCTGAGCCGAAGGCAGACGCTTAACTGCTGTGCCACCCAGGCGCCCCTCGGCTGTATATATTAATATAGCAGCTGTGTAATTTGTGTGGCATGCCCATTTCAGAGATAGGGAAACTGAGGCTCAGAGTCAATTTTTAAAACTTGCTTAAAGGCAAGTAGCTAGCAAGTGTCAGAGTTGGAATTTTTAAACCTGAGTCTGGGCATAAAGTTCATGATCTTTCTAAAATATACTAAAAATTTTACCTAACAGGTATAAACACTATTATTTTTAAATTTCTAGGGGAAAAGATGCTTTTGTTTTGTGAGCTTTGAGGACACACAGAGACAATCTTGTCATGTTTCATTGTATACTGACAAAAAGATTTTTATTTCAATTAAAAAAACTACAGTTGTCAGACAACATAACAACTTACCTATGCTTTCTTATTAACATATTGCCAGTACGACATTAAAAGGAAACCCAGGCTTGGCTTGGCAAACAAAAATACTAAAAAGAAAATCAAAACATACATCACCCAAATGTGTTGAACTTCATGAAGAAAGTTCAAACTTGCCTCCAGTGGATTCAACAAAGAGATGGCAAAATCTTAAAATATTATCCAAATAAAAGCTATGTTTCTGATCAATATAATCATTAAGTTTTCCATTTGTTTCACATAAAATATAACTTTGGGAAAAATTACTTTTTTAACTGAATTGTATTCTCTAATAAATGATATTAAGATACATATCAGTTCACCATATATAAATCAATCTGCAAACCTAAAATAAAGTGGTGGTAAATAACTTTCGAGTACACATGGTTTCCACGTGTAGGAACACCACTGACAATCCTCCCAGTGATTGTTTTGAAATTACACCATCTTATGAACTAGAAAGAAAACTACTGTCGGTATTTCTCTAAATTATCAATATTAATTTTACTATTTTACCTAATGATAAAATGTCTGGGACATACATAACTAAAAGCTGTATATTACTTTAAATAGCTGTTTTTGCTAGATTTTAACGCTATTCCTTAAAGCACTCCCTCGAGATTAGCAAATCACACAGCCTTGTTTTTCTTCAAAGAGTTTAGTTCCAAAAACCAGTCATGGTACAAACATTTTCTGCAAGTTATTTTCATGAGTACAAGCTTCGCATGAAATCAGAATGTCATACACAACATACGTATTTTAGTAAGAAAGAACTCATTAAGATGATACACCTCACTTCCAGAAAAACCTGAGCCACACACCTCGCTCCCAGGAAAAACCATACAGTAGTCAAAACATCAACAGTGTCTACATGGGGAGTAAACAACAATAGGACTTTCCAAATCACAAAAATTAAATATTCAGCAACCTGTTGCAAGCTAAAGTTCTGGGAGGAAATAATCGCTTATAACATAAGAGGCTTTTGTTTTCTTGCCTAATCTTACCAATAAAATACTGTAACAATGTTGAAAAATGTGCAGTTGAAAACTTCAAATCATACCTAGACTCACAAAGTCAATTTTCAAGAGTAAAAATGCGTCATGGTACCTGGGCACAGGCCCAGAACCTAATACATGATGAACTTTTTTGTCTTTATTCTTAGTTGGCCTCTAGTTTACAGAAGGTCGTCAGCTCTAGTTAATTGTTTAAAAATCACACAATTTGATTAACCAAGAAATGTCATCTACGCTGATGAAAAAGCTCTGTGTGTTGTGTGTGTTCACGATTAATGAGGGTGGAGCTAGAACTCTGATATCCCATCTCAAAAGTAATATTTACACCTATGCTCAGCCTTATCAGCCACAAAACGATAAAAGAAAAACAAGGTTCCTCCTGTTATGTCGGTTACAAACACACCAACAGTCCGCAGAACCACACCACAGCATAAAACAGCAGGTTACGATTATTAATGTCAGCGTGATCCAGACAGCGCCAATGCATGTAGGAAAATCTTGAGATAAACCTCGGCATTTCTGTGTGACTAGGAATAATCATTTTTTTCACAGAGAAAGGACACCGTGAATTAGTAACTTACAAGTAGACAGAATTCCTTATACAAATAAAAGGCTGATAACCCTTTTCTGAAATAGCCCAGTTGAAAAAAACAACACAAAACAGTAAAGTATCAGACACAATTCTACTCTCCTTAGAACATCAACATGAACTTCTGTGAAATAGGTTTCTAAATATCCAAGGATCATTGAGAAGGCAAAGAAAATGTTTGACTTCAAAGTTTTGCATTTTTATATATTGAGTGACTTATTTTGATTTGACTCTACGTCTCTTGATTACTTTCCTTTTTCTTTAAAAGATTTTACGTATTTATTTGAGAGAACAAGAGAGAGAGAGAGAGCACAAGCAGGGGGAGCAGTAGAAGGAGAGGAAGGAGCAGACTCCCCGCTGAGCAGGGAGCCTCAGGGCTGAGCTCGATCCCAGGACCCAGGGATCATGATCTGAGCTGAAAGCAGCTGCTTAACTGACTGAGCCACCCAGGTGCCCTGATTACTTTCCTTTTCAAAAGATTTTATTTTTAAGTGATCTCTATACCCAATGTGGAGCTGGAACTCAAGACCCAGAGATCAAGAGTTGCAGGCTCCCCTGACCGAGCCAGCCAGGTGCCCCCATTACTTTCCTTTTTAATCTTTGCTTTTAGTTTTTGATCTGTTCAGGTTCTTCTGAATAGAAAGATTATTAGCATCGGATCCTCAATTCTACAAATTCCTTTCTGCAATTCCACTGTGGCTCAAATCTGTATTTCCTTTTCGCTTGGCTTCTACAAAATTATAAATAATAAGGCTTCTTCACCTCCCTCACTTCGAAAATACAAATACTGATGCAACTCAGAACAGATCTCTATATTTTTATTTGGGGTTTTTTTGTTTCAAGTTTTTATTTAAATTCCAGTTAGTTAACATATAGTGTAATATTGGTTTCAGCAGAATTCAGGGGCGCCTGGGTGGCTTAGTTGTTAAGCATCTGCCTTTGGCTCAGGGCATGATCCCGGAGTCCTGGGATCAAGCCCCACATCAGGCTCCTCCGCTAGGAGCCTGCTTCTTCCTCTCCCACTCCCCCTGCTGTGTTCCCTCTCTCGCTGGCTATCTCTCTGTCAAATTAATAAATAAAATCTTTTTTTTTTTAAGTAGAATTCAGTGATCATCACTTACATACAACACCCAGTGCTCATCTCAAGTGCTCACCTTAACCCCCATCACCCAACTAGTCCATCCCCCACTCTCCTCCCCTCCAGCAGCCCTCTGTTTGTCTCTATTGTTAATAATCCCTTATGGTCTGCCTCTCTTTCTTTTGTCCCTCCACTACGTTCATCGGTTTTGTTTCCTTCATTCCACATGTGAGCGAAATCATATTTTTATTTGTTTGTAACACAGAAAACATTGGGATGAACATCCACATTAAGTACAAGTGACAGGAGGACACTAGAACTACCAAGGGACCCTTCAAGAAATGATAAATTACAAATACCCTGACATGAGCTGACTTGTGGTCTCTCTTCAGGCACATCCTCGGCTCCCCGGGAAAATCAACCACATAGGCATCTTAACACTGACAGAGTTGTAGGATAGAGCTGCTGGAGAAAGAGAGGAGATGGAATTCTCTTTTTATAATCTCACCTCTGCATTCTTTTGAAAAGCTGAAAAATATCGAAGCTAAGCTATTTTTCTGGCTGGCACCCTACGAGCAATTATCTTGTCTTCCACCTGCCTCCTTGGAATAGGTCTTACAATAGTTAAGCAAGGGGCTCATATATCATGCCAGTCAAATCATCAGAGGAGCTCGCGTACTGTTAGAATATGGAATAGAAAAATCCAGACTTCAAATATTATTCAAAGAATTTAATTGAGAGGATTTCTCCTTCACCAAGTTAAATGTTATCTTTGACTCCATATAGAGGATGTCTGATGTTTTGTACTACTCCACGATTGTTAAGAATCACTGGAAAACATGAAGCTGTGGTCTGCCTGATGGCATCCATCAGAAATATTGATGATCGTAAGTAATCATTTAAAAATAGAAATGATGAATTCCTATGCATCGAACGTGTCAGTGTTACCAGCATCAACACCCATGCAAATAGAAGGGAGCTACTCAGACAGCATGTGCCTAAATGCCACCATTTTTCTTCATGTTTTAAAAGTTGCTTGTGTGGGGACATCACAAAGCACGTTCTCTCTGGAAATGAACAAAGCCAGCTTGAAAACCTCTATCACAAAAGAAACAGAGTGATTCTGTATCACGATTTCCGCAGAGAGGATTAGGTTATGCAATCTGTGGAAACCACCAATAAATAGCGTCTGGGCTCCGTACTGGGCTCCCACTCTCCAGGCTGACCATTGTCTTACTGCTCCATGGCAGCCTGCTAACTTTTTTAGTTTATCTCTAACCATAACAAAAATTCCCTAATGGCATAGGTGCAGGAAAGAATCAAGACAAAGATTTCTTTTATGGCTTGTGTCGTTTATTTTCTGGAAATCACTGATCTGATGCTCTTACTATGATCAAGGGGACAGGGACAGCACCTAATCCTCTATTCTGTACACACCTAGCACATTACCAAAATTAAGAACACACTACCTCCTGGGGAGATAGCAACCTTCAGAAGCTATGTGGCCTAGGAGTTCACCCAAATTGTATTTTTTTAAAGATCTTATTTATTTGACAGAGAGAGAAAGGAGAGAGAGCGCAAGCAGAGGGAGCGGGAGAAGAAGGCTCCCTGATGAGCAAGGAGCCTGATGCGGGGCTTGATCCCAGACCCCTGGGATCATTACCTAAGCCGAAGGCAGACGCCTAACTGACTGAGCCACCCAGGCAGCCCTCCCAAATTGTATTATAATAGCAAGATCAACTTTCAGGGGAATGTGAACAATAGACAAGAAATGCCTTAAACTGTATGATCACACTAGCTAACGTGTGTGGAGCAGTTCCTAAGCTCCAGGTACACGTAAAAAAGTTCCTCACTTATGTTAAATCCAAGTACTTGTTTCTTATACTTGAAAAAAAGAAAACTAATAATATATCACCATTCATGACTCAACTGTCACCCTGGGATGTTTGAATTTTGGTTCTTTCCCATAATAAGAACACCACAGTAGTGGCCAAGCACATGGCTACAGCTTCCAAGTTCAAGTCCATCGCATTCTTCCCTAACATTGTAAAGATTTGCTACCACATTTTAAAATAAAGACAATTTTATTTGTAATAAGTACCATGTTTGTCATGGCCCATGCACACCTGTGGATTTCCTTCTAGTATTTCAGGTAGACATTTACACACTTGCTTGCTAGTCTTGGGAGTAATGTTAATTTGTTCATTCATTCATTCTTTCATGAGCCATCTGAGACCAGCTGTCAGCATGCAACTAGAGGAAATTCCAAAGATAGAAGTCAGCTTCCTTTTTAAGATATTTATTGCCTGTGCCGCTTTATTTTTAGAACATTATCAGGGAATTTGAGTTTACAAGGTGTATTGAATGACGTATAATAATAGCAGTGGACTGCAGAGACTTTCTTGATCTCTGATTATTGTCTGATTAAGTGCTGGTACAATGGGCCACTTTTTTAAAGCCAACCTCAAAAGATAGAATTCTTTCCATAAGGATGAGAAAATGTGTGTGTGCGTGCATATGAGAGAAAGACAGAGATTATGCTACAAAACTCATCAAATATTGAAGAACAGGCTTTAAAAGATACCATCTAGAAGCAACAACCATAAAAGCATATAGTCCACAATCTGATCTTTCCCTGGGTTAAATTGACACCCAAAGATTTCTGGTGGCAGCTCTTTGCCTAGGGAGCTGATGTGGGGCATGTTCTTATTCTTCTCAGAAGACACCGAGATCCTTAAAATCCCTCCCACCAGAACAGCCCAGAGGATAGGGCAAGGGCTAAAACAAATGAACCCAAAACACTGCTTTCGATACCGCAAGCGCGACATCCCATTTATAGCGTTACAGAAAGCAAAACCAAGCATTGCAGATCAGTGGACAGAAGTAAACAGAAGACAGAGACTGGAATCTGAAAAAATAAATAAATAATCACTACGAATGCCTTACCTTAAACACTCCTGCCTAAAGATTTCGCTATTACTCTAGTATTTTTCCCTTCCGTGTACTAGACATCTTTCATAGTTTGTCTTCTTCCATTTAATCTTCACATCAGTCCTATGAGCTAGGTATCACTACACACGTGAGAAAGCTCACGTTGAGAAAAGGCAACTTGCACAGTATTGCAGTTAGTAAGGGACACAGCCAGGATTTGACTTTAGGTCCATTTAGCTCCAAAATCGATGTTAGCGCCTCCCTGTTTTTTATAACTTGCTGGATACTTTTCTGATTACACCATAAGTATACGGTACGTTTTCCGTGTTCTTCTCTTATGAAGTGTCAGGAGGGCTCAAGGGCGCAGGGATCTTCGTACGCTCTGGCTCTCCAGACAAGAGTGAATCCTTGCACAGAGCAGTGGCAGTGCATGGACTGTTCCTCAGGAGAGGAACCAGCCCTCCTCACGTGGGCATGCTGCTGAAGCAAGTCAGAGCTCCGTCTTGACTACATTATAGGTTTATTAAAATACGTGTGCTGAATCTGAGCCTTGGTTAGGGGGTGCAAACTCGCTTTCATTTGATTGACTTGGCCAGCAGAGCACTTTGTAGTAATATCTGTTTTCCATTAAATGTACAGCTATTGATGGATGCAGTAGTGCTTTAAATTTATGTATTGTTATCCCTTTACTTTCCAGAGTTAAAACACACACACACACACATACACACACACACACACGAGAAGAATGTTTGGCAACGCCAAGATGAGCTTTAGACTTCTGTGCCCAGGCAGAATATAGACCACCAGGCACCACAACACTCCAGCCAACAAGACGGCAGAGGCAGAGAGGCTTCCCGGCATATGTCAGTAAGCACACGTTTTTGACCTGCACAATTTCCCGTACTTAATCCTGAAACTGAAGGACTCATTCAAAAGGAAGGATTTTTTTAAACCCCTCAAATTCTAGTTTGTTTAGGGTGTCATCTGTCTTATGAGCTAATTCTTAATTCATGGCGATCAATGTGTTAATTTGGAAGCATTTTCAGTAAGACATTATATATGTCACATTTCTTTTACAGAACAAATCCATAGATATTGAGCACTCTGAAAATAAGAAATTCTATTTCTCTCTTGCTTCTGAAGCCACATCCTCCAATCATCATTTTCACAACAAAGAGCATTCAGCAAGCTTATATATGCAATATTCACATCGAGGACACCCAGAATCCTTTCTCTAGAGGATATCTAAATATTTAACAACTACAGGAATTGGTCACACATGAAAGATGGACACGTGTTGTATTTTCAGATGCCAAGCACTGCACCAAGAATACAACATTCTTGTTCACTGTTATTAAATGAAATGTTAGTAATAACAACATCATTTGAGTACTGACTGTATACCAGACACAAATACACCACTTCCATGGCATCTTATTTAACATGCAAAGCACTTAACATTCTAGATATTCTATTAAAAGAGAAATAAAGAAAAAGCAATGCCATCATAGTGAACAGGATAGCTATCCATCAAAATCAGTTTTTCTTCTGATAGCAATGAAGTTCTAGATGGGATATGAACCCCAAGCTACAGATGATCAAACCCCAGGTTCCCTTGCTCTTAAATGTAGCCACATATCCAAGCTCTTGCCAATGAAGTATGAGTAGAAGCGGTGTGTGCAAATTCCAGCTCATTTGCTTGAGTAGAAATCAGTGGACCGAGTTAGACAGTCTCCCCCTTCTCATAGCTATCATGGCCATTTCAGCTGTGTTCCCAGTTGACTGTAAGGAGCAGAGCTGCCAGCCAGATGAAAACGTTGAACTTAGCCACTATTATTTGACCATTACGTTGACGTCTATTTGTTGCAACAGGTTACCTACTCTAATTAATAAATTGGACACACATGTATGTTTGTAAGTATACACATTCACACACATACATACGTATGTGTGTGTTCGTCAATAACCAACAGGAGCTTTTGTCTTTACTTCTGCAGGATTATTAATCCATTAAGTTCTTCCAGAGCAAGTACAGACCAAACATCAAGAACACCTGCATGAGCTATAAATGAAACTATTGCTTTCTGATTATTATACTAATGATAACTAACATTTTAATTGTATGGCTGTGAACTTAAATTTTACGGTTTACAGGGGTGCCTGGGTGGCACAGCGGTTAAGCGTCTGCCTTCGGCTCAGGGCGTGATCCCGGCGTTATGGGATCGAGCCCCACATCAGGCTCTTCTGCTATGAGCCTGCTTCTTCCTCTCCCACTCCCCCTGCTTGTGTTCCCTCTCTCGCTGGCTGTCTATCTCTGTCAAATAAATAAATAAAATCTTTTAAAAAATTGTATGGTTTACAAAACATTTCCAAAAACATTCTCACGTGACCCTCATTATAGTCCTTTTATTTTGCAATTGCCAAACTAAAATTCAGAGTGGTTAAGTGATGACAAACAGTACCAACTATAAACTGGCATAGGACGTATTAAACTGGAAATCTATGCTTCAAGACTACATTGTACCACCTCTTTGTAACGATACCGCTAATGTTTGACTTGGTAAATTCAGCTAATTTGAGCTGTCTACTTCAAAAGGAAAATGAATTTTGCCTGTTGCTGTTACATTAAAAATTAGCTAAGATCAGACTTTCCTACTTCTATATATTTGAGCATGTCTGGTATAACCTGTATTATTCTGAAAATTCGAATAAATCTACGTGGAGGAATGGGAAAAGAAAAATGAAAAATTCTAAAGTTTAAAGTCTCTTAGGAGAAAGCCTCCAAATTATCTTTAGGTTTTGTTAGCAGGATAACTCAGTGAGATTTAAGGCATTGGAAATAGAAATTGATTTTTTTTAAATAAATTAATATTTCCAGTGCAAAATCTGTATCACTTTTTCAAAAATCACTTTTCTGTCCTGGATTTCAGCCAAGTCTTATTACTGACATGACAGTTGTGATGGTTTTCTTTTTCTGCTTCCTAACCTTTCCTTAGTGCTTTCCAGGTAACCTCCTCAGTAAAATCTAATATTCTCCCCATGACCCTTCCAGTTCTTCTTTTGCTAGGGTTAGACACCACATGTACGTCTGTGGATATCAGCCAGGAACCTTCCCAATCCTTCACCCAATTTTGTATCCTATTTAAAGAATATTTCTCCTACCCCCTAAAAGAAGGTAATCAAACAAGAACTTCCACCCTTTTTTTTCTAGAGAATTAACCAGCAGTTCTGTTCTACAACACACAAGGCAGAAGGGATAGAGATATAATTTATTTTTTATCTCCATAAGTATCCCCATGGGTTAGTATTCATATAAGACCATTTTTCTGAAGGCCTTCAGGATGTAAATAGCTGTTCAGGGCAGACTCAAAGTCAGGGGGCAGGGGACAATGACAAGAAGCCTGTATAGAGGAGAAAAGAACTCAGAAGTGGAATTCTGATAGAAATAAAGCCTCAGTGAATTTTAGATTCCTCCAGTACATAGATTAGGTGATTAACTGTCTGAGATATTTAATATAAATGAAAATAATGCATATTCTTCAAATCCTAGATAATTATTTATGGATCCATCAGCCATAAAAGGAATTATTCAACACTGGATAAATTATTAAATTCATTAATTACCAACCTAGAAAAATTATTGCTGACTGATTTGATTAGGTCTCTCCCTAAAACCAACAGTTTAAAGATACTTCTTTCAATTAATTTGACACTAGTGATTTCAGATGCTACAAAATATATGAACATGGTTTAATGAGATGCTTTTATTCTCTGTTCTGTTTTCATTAATTGACAAAGAAGTATTCACTGATTGTCTGGCTCCAAGTCATTGGATAAGCTATCTTTTATATAAGAGTAAATTAAAAATTAAAGTTCCTTCTTAAATTAGCAAGTAATGATTATTTAATTACAAAAGAGGAAATGTTTGGTAACTTCTTTCTGGATTGTTAAAAGGAAAGTAATATTGTTGGTAAAGAAATGAGGATGAGCATTGAGTGTGGCTGATTTCCGAGAAGAAATTTGTTTTAGTGACTGGATCATTAAATCCCTCTAAAGCTACGCAACAGGTATTACAAAGCATGGGAGAAATTTTATAAAGATTAAAACCCCATTTCTCCCTTCGCTGCTAGAATATCACTTGGTTCCAATTCTCTTTCAAACTCCGACAACTTATCAGTATTATCCAGTATTGCCTGTCTGTCCCCAGAGCTTTTTCTTATACCATAAACTCCCCCAAGGTGATCTCATCCACATTCATGAATTCGACTGGAACCAATATGCTGATTGTCAAAATCTATGTCTTCAATACCAAGGTCATTCTAACTTCCCAGTCCGTATTTTAAAACATCTCCTTCTATATCAGAAACCTCAAAATCAACATGCCCTAGACTTACTATCTCTACTCCTTACCCCACAGGCAAATAGTCTGTTAGCTCTCCTGCATCTCCTCTCTCCATGAATGGTTTCAGTCTTCTCCTTCAGTGGCTGGTCAGTGTTCCTCTGGGTATATCCCTGAGTACCTAGAGCCTTCATATTGCCAGAGCAATACCATGCTCCACAAGGAAGAGAGGAAAACACAAATATCTTCCACTCTAGTTCATTTTGGCCCTTGGAGATCCATGCAGCCCAGCTCATGCGCATATTTCACAATTTTTTCTTGAAAGCAATTCAAGTTCCAACTATAACTCTCTCTGTGTAGGGTCATATGGAGCCCATGAAGTCAGACTATTCCCAATGCCCTTTCATCTGCAGATGCCCCTGTCTCCAACCACAGTTCTCTAGGAACTATACACCAACATCTGTTTGGGAAGCTCCTTTCCTTCTAAACGTTTGCAACAGAAGCCTCAGCAAATTGCTGGTCTCGTACACCCATATATATCTGAATTTGGTAAGCCTCATTTATCAGACACACACACACACACACACACACACGTCCCCAAATCTGCGAACTCAGTCTGCATTTCTCATCACTGTCACTCACAATCATCCTTGTCACGGGGCGGGTAGTAAACTGACATAAGAAAAAAGAGCATGAATTTAAAATGTAGAAGTTTATAAAATATATTTTATCAATTACTTTCAAGTTATTTAATATTTCTGATAGGTCTTGGGGTTGGAGTCAACAAGGTGACTTGATAAAGATTTAACAGCACGTTGTGACTGAATCCACGATCTCAAATCAGTATTTCTGTCTAAAATAATTCAGGATATTCAAGTTAATCTGGTTCAACCTACTCACTTTTTTCAGAAGCTGCTCACAGAAAGTATTTCAAGTACCACACTAACGGCAAAGCCAATCCCTAATCTCCCTATTATTTTTCTACCGCTGTATCACAAATTACCACAAATTTGGCAGCTTAAAACAAGACTAATTAATTAGCTCATAGGTTTACAGGTCAGAAGTCCAAGAACAAAGACTGGTTTCACAACTCACGTCTCACAGACTAAACTCACGATGTCAACCAGGAAGCGTTCTCATGTGGAACTCAGCTACTCTTCCAAGACAATGGTTGTGGCAGAATTCAGTTCCTTGCAGTTGTAGGACTGTGGTCCCTCCTTCTCTGTGGACTATCAGCTGGAAGTTGCTTTCAGCTCCTAGAGGCCAGCCACACCTCATCACGCGGGCCTCCCCATCTTCAGAGCTAGCAATGTGGATTGTCCCTTTCGACAAAACAAATTCCCATTCATTCTGAATCTCATTATCCAGCGGAGGGCAGACCCTTTTAAAGATGCTCCTGATGAGGCTGGGCTCATCAGTGATAATCTCCCTTTCTTAAAGCCCCATATGGTCACAGTTCAGGCCCACATTCAAAGAGATGGAATTATATAAAGATGTATGCCAGAGGGTAGCAATCTTGTGCGCCATCTTAAAATTCTGCCTACTAATTATAGTTCTTTCTACCACATAATCATGCACTAGACTGCATTACCCCCTGAACAGAGAGGAAGGACAAATAGAAGGGACAATAGAGGGGCGCCTCGGTGGCACAGCGGTTAAGCGTCTGCCTTCGGCTCAGGGCGTGATCCCGGCGTTCTGGGATCGAGTCCCACATCAGGCTCTTCCGCTATGAGCCTGCTTCTTCCTCTCCCACTCCCCCTGCTTGTGTTCCCTCTCTCTCTGGCTGTCTCTATCTCTGTCGAATAAATAAATAAAATCTTTAAAAAAAAAAAAAAGAAGGGACAATAGACACGGGGGAGAATGTTATGGCTTCTCTGATTTACCACATATACAAACTTTACAAAATTCTAAAATCCATTCATTATTAAGTGTGGATCTATTAAATCTCTGAATTTCCTGGCCTTCAGTTTCATAATTTATGAAACAAGGATTCCCACTTTGTATAACCATACGTTCATACGTAACACATTTATATTAAAAAACTTACAGGGTTACAGAAAAGGAAAGACTATCTCAACTTAACTTCATGTTAATGCCGTCACGAGTAGTCTATGCAACCAGTTCATGAACAAGCAACCTCCCCAGCCTTTGACAAATGGTCTATTTTTTCTTAGCATTAAAACCTCCTCCTAAGTATTACTTCTATCTATAGAATTATAATAATATCTTTGCAACCATTTTAACTCTTAATCATTCTAAGTTTTCAAGTTACCTTCACAACTATTGTCATGTTAATTTTATAATTTAAAAAAATCATGTAAAATAGGTAGCCTGGGTTACTTTTCTCCCTTCACAGGTGGGAAAAAAAAAAAACACCTGAGTCTAAGGAAAGGTTTAATGATTTTTCCTTTAGCAAGTTAGGAACAGAACCAAGAGCAGATTCCAATTTTCTTCTCATTTGGCCTGAGGCACTTCCTATTCCACTGTTGCTCCCTGTCATCTTTATTAATAAGCAACTGGGTTTTTTTTTCAACTGTACAAACACCGCGTCTTGTTTATTTTGCTTTGTACAGGGCATAGCACACAGTCAGTACGCGTTCATGCAATCGCTACTGAGAACTGCTGTCTGCCAAATACGGTTCCAGCCTGGGGTGCCGGGGCTGCCTCCAACAAGACACAGCTCTGCCTTTAGGAAGCTTACCAACCACAGAAATTACTTCCAAGGAGAGTGATTTCGGACTCAGTCTTTGGCTGCGGCTATGAAGTCAAGCAAAGACAGTAATACATCATGTAAGAAATAATAACTAGTCATAAACTCATCACAGTGGAACATTTCAATTGAATTCTAAAGAATATCCACTATAATTTTTAAAACATCATCTCTAAGAATACTTTGTGTCATTTGGTCACTCACTAAAAAGAACAGTTAACACGTAACAGTAACTACAGGTCCACCATGTTCTATGGTAATTTTTTTTCCCATGTAATCTTTGCAATAACCCTTTGAGAGTAGGTGCTATTATTCTCACTTTACAGATGAGGAAACCAAACCCAAAAAAGAAACTCCCTCAAACTCATACACAGTAAGTGGTGGAGCTGAAATTTTAACTCTCCCCATCTGGTTCCAGAATCAAGGCTCTTTTTTTTTTTTTTTTAAGATTTTATTTATTTATTTGACAGAGATAGAGACAGCCAGCGAGAGAGGGAACACAAGCAGGGGGAGTGGGAGAGGAAGAAGCAGGCTCACAGCGGAGGAGCCTGATGTGGGGCTCGATCCCACAACGCCAGGATCACACCCTGAGCCGAAGGCAGACGCTTAACCGCTGTGCCACCCAGGCGCCCCCAGAATCAAGGCTCTTAACCAGTAGATTCTGTTGCCTCAATAAACTTTTTTTTTTAAGTTTCTTCTAAGTTCCAAGCACTGGGAATTTATTTTTTAAATTATCTTTTTATTTTGCTAATCAAGATTATAAACCAAAGCAGCAATCTCGCCTGATATAAACCTGTTTTGATCTGATAGGACAAGGATAGGGTCTGATCTGAATCATCATGGGGGGGGGGGGCAGAAAATGCCCTGACTTGTGTTCTACAACTTTCACAACAACAGAGACCTCTTCTTCCTTCAAACCTTCTTGTTATCAGGTGAGAATTTTCATTTGTAAATGATTTTCAAAAAGTAGAAAAATGCTTACAGGACATGCCCCAAAATCCAATGAAACATTTCTCTGTGGTACATACCAAATATAGCAGGTTTTATCTTTTAATATCTAAAATCTAAATAAGTTGGATAATTAATATCTAACTTTTAATAACTCCCTTTCCTCCCTACCATCAAGGCAAGCAAAGTTAAATATGGCTGAGTTTTTGCTTATCTGAGCCTGAAGAGTATTTTTATAGCTGCAAACCCAAACGACACTTGACTACAAAGACTTGTACACCATTTACAAATAAAACTGTATTCTGCCATTAAAAACTTGGGCTTGTCTTCCAGAGTTTCAGCATGAGAGAGAAATAGGTCTTATATGTTTAAATATTATTTTTATTAGCAATGGCCAGATAGTGGGGAAACTAGTGTAAGGAGCCTCTTTAGTGTACGAGAGTCTAAACACATTACCTGTCATTAAAATATCTACAACATTTAAAGTATGTTAATAGCCTTAGCATTTACGTGACTTTTATTTTTTATCAGCTGATTTGAATTCTCCCCACACTGCTGTTACTTGGAGAATATTTTCTTCTCATTGTATGTGTGCTTGAGTGTGTGTGTTTCTAAAGATACATTCAAAAGGAAATGCATCAGTATTCCCAGGGTGTTTTTAAACTGAACTCCAAATTCAAGAGATTTATGGCTTAAGTATGAGTACACAGTACATTTTCCAAAAAGCCAACCTTTCATCAAAATCTGTGCTAGGTATGCAAAGAGACAAAATCATCTGGCAACTGCACTACGTGTTTCTAATATTTTCTTCACCTATTATATTCCTTTTCCTCCTACAGTTTTCAAATCCCAGTTTACAGGGAAGCTTTTTGAGAACACAAAACCACTCCCCAATTATATGCTTAATATTTAAATACCTAATAGCTTACCTAATACTTGTTTAAATAATGAACGCAATTATGACAATCCTTAGCATTTTGCCATTTGCTCTTTCTAATTATAATAGTTCAGTGCAAAGGTAGAGACGTAATACAAATGATGCTGAACCGAGCGGGGCACAGTTATAGTCACAAGAAGTGGGAAAGGTCTCTCGGCATATTTACCAACACACAGTTGAAAATGTTTGCCAAAATCCGAGAGCAATGTTTGGACATGAGTCTGCAATAATTTTTATGAGAGGAGAAATACTGCTCCCCAAAAAGGGGAAAAGAGAATAGTGAAAGGCAAGTTCTCCCTCCAGTGGTTTATTTACTTCTGCTAAAACGTTCCTTCCTAAGTAGTCGGCCTCATGCTTAGACCATCATAAGCACTCCTGCCTAGAAGTAAAGACTGAACAAAGAAGTAATCAAGATGGCAGACACTTCTGTGAATGATAGAAGCTTGAGTGACACTCTAAAACCCACCTGGAGAATTTTTGTTTTTTAAATTCATAATTGGTACTGTTAAAAAATTAAACTTATATTTTCAAAAAAACAATCAGTGAGAGAGAAAAGTTATAACAAGACACGTTGACATCAGTTAAAGCATTTCGGGCTCTCTTGATATAGCAGTTGTTTCCCCAGGCCACGTGAGCTCGAAAGAAGACTCAAAATTCAGCTCTTTTGGTGATTTGAATTAGAAGAATACCTAAGTCTCTTTCTTTCCTCAAAAAAAAAAAAATAATAATAAACCTCTTTGAGCCACCCTAGAAGACCCCATACTCATCACACATAATGCCAAACTTTAGGATTCATGAATTTAGGGAATTCATCAGTTGCTATTCCCACTATGAACTAGAAAATCCAAGTCTTGTTGACCTTGGCAGACCCCTCTCTCACATTAGGCTTCTCCAAGACAGATGTTTCTTCACTACCTATTCAGGCCCTCATGCCCCACTCCACAGCTCACCAGAGGGATTACCCCACCCCAGATGAGATGAGGCTGTTACCCACTGTCCCAGTCTATCCATCCCTAGACCCGCTCTTCAGGCCCTCCAACCTCTATCATCAATAAACAAGGACTTGTCTTCCTTTCATCAGACCTCCCCATCTCTATCAGCAGATTCTTGCACAAAGAGTTTAAGCAGATTTTCTTGAGATAAGAGGAGGAATGGAAGAGAAGAGTCTCCTCTATCCTCTAATCAATAAGAGAAGCAAGTTTTCAAGCCCATTTTCTCAATTACTGTTCACATAACACGCAAAAAATCATAAATAAGACTATATTTTCCCAGATAAAATAAAGAAACTAGACAAAGAGCGTTTTTTTTTTTTAAAGATTTTATTTATTTATTCGACAGAGATAGAGACAGCCAGCGAGAGAGGGAACACAAGCAGGGGGAGTGGGAGAGAAAGAAGCAGGCTCATAGCGGAAGAGCCTGATGTGGGGCTCGATCCCGTAACGCCGGGATCACGCCCTGAGCCGAAGGCAGACGCTTAACCGCTGTGCCACCCAGGCGCCCCACAAAGAGTGTCTTTAACACGAAACTTAAGGAATCTAAAAAGAAGATCTGTTCTGGGGCCCCTGGGTGACTGAGTCAGTTAAGCGTCTGCCTTCAGCTCAGGTCATGATCTCGGGGTCCTGGGATGGAGCCCCACATCGCGTCAGGCTCTCTGCTCAGTAGGGAGTCAGCTTCTCCCTCTCCTCTGCCCCTCTCCCCTGCTCATGCTCCCTAATAAGTAAAATCTTTAAAAAAAAAAATTCTTTGAAAGAATCTGCTCTGAAGCTCTTTGCCCCCATTGCTTCTTCAGAAAAAAAGAGGACTTTTCAATGTTACATTTGTTATGTTACATTACCTCACACTATTTACGTTAGGTTTCACCTCCCTCGTAGCCGATGGAGATTCATTAAATCTGATAAACCACACTTCCAGGAATATAACTTCTAGGCTAAACGGTCAAAGAAACAAGAGCTAGAAGAAAGCTCACTTAGAAGGTGACTAATATAAATTAAATAAGTTCTCGGGGCGCCTGGGTGGCACAGCAGTTAAGCGTCTGCCTTCAGCTCAGGGCCTGATCCCGGCGTTACGGGATCGACCCCACATCAGGCTCCTCCGCTGGGAGCCTGCTTCTTCCTCTCCCACTCCCCCTGCTTGTGTTCCCTCTCTCGCTGGCTGTCTCTATCTCTGTCGAATAAATAAATAAAATCTTTAAAAAAATAAAAATAAAAAAAATAAAAATAAATTAAATAAGTTCTCATGTTGGTACAAGATTCTGATTATGAGAAATAAATATTTATTTGCTTTAGAAACTTCATTTGAATATCTCCTTTTGTTTGTTCATTCACTCCACATTTTACCATGTGCCAAACCCTAGTAGAAGGACTGGGGATATAATGCAAAGTGAAACAGGCATGATGCCTGAGCTCATTGAGCTTATATTTTATTGGAATTACAGAAATAAAAGAACAGGTATAATATACCATATACAAAAATCAATTTTAAATGAATCAAAGGTCTAAAAAGAGCTAAAACTATAAAACTCTTAGAAGAAAATATAGGGAGAAAGTTTCATAACACTGGATTTGGCAAGTATTTATTAAATGTAATATCAAAAGCACAATCAACAGCAAAAAAATAATTTGGACTTCCTCCCAGTTAAAAAATTTTGTGCATCAAAGAAGTAAAAAACTTCTGTGCATCAACTCAGAATAGGAGAAAATATTTGCAGACTATCTATCTGATAAGGGAAGTATCCAAAATATATAAAGAACCCTTCATAACTCAACAACAACAGCAAACCGATTTTAAAAATGAACAGAGGACTTGAGTAGATATTTCTATTTTATAATTTTTATTTTTTAGAGAGAGAGATTGAGAGAGACTGTGCATGGAGGAGGGGCATGGGGAAAGAGAGAATCTCAAGCAAGCTCCACACCCAGCAAGGAGCCCGATGAGGGGCTCTTTCTCATGACCCTGAGATCATGACCTGAGCCAAAATTCAGAGTCGGACGCTTAACCAACTGAGCCACCCAGGTGTCCCTTGAACAGATATTTCTTCAAAAAAGATACACAAATGGACAATAAGCACATGAAAAGATGTTCAACATCACTGATCATTAGCCAAATGCAAAGTAAACTACAGTGATACCATTTCACTCTTATTACAGTGACACACAGAAAATAAGTGGGGATGAGCGTATGGAGAAATTAAACCCTATTCACTGCTGGTGGGAATGGTGCTACCACAATGAACAATAGCATGGCAGCCCCTGAAAAACTTAAACATAGATTTACCACATAATCCAGAAATCCCACTTCTCAGTATATACCCAGAAGATTTGAAACCCAGGGTTTCAAACAGATATCTGTATGCCCATGGTCATAGAAGTATTATTCGCAATAGCCAAAAAGTGAAATCAACTTAAGTTTTCATCAATGAACGAATAAACAAAATGTGGTATATGTACGTACAATAAAATATTATTGAGCCTTAAAAAGAAATTCTGACATATTCTACAACACAGATAAACATTGAGGGTATTATGCTAAGTAAAATAAGCCAGTCATAAAGGACAGCTACCTCATGTTTTCCACTTACATGAAAGTACTTCAAGTAGTCAAACTTACAGAGACAAACAGGAGAATAGTGGTGCCAGGTGTTGGGGAAAGGGAGGAAAGGGGAGATACTGTTGAATGGGTTTGGAGTTTCAGTCCGGGAAGATGAGAAACGTTCTGGAGATGATTGTACATAATGTAAATATACTTAATGCCACCAAACTACAGACTCAAAAATGATTATCACGGTAAATTTTACATTATATGTATTTACCACAATTTTGAAAAACAGAATAGGATAATTTTGGATATTGGGAAGTGCTATAAAGAAACAGAACATGATGGAATGACTGGAGAATGGGTGAAAACAGCATTAGAATGAGCTGGAGTATTCAGGGGAGGTGACATTTTTCTGAGATCTGAATGACAAAAAAAGAGTCAGAAAAGTAAGACCTAGTGGGCAAGCTTTCAGGCAGAGAGAAGAGCAAATGCAAAGTCCCTGTGGCAGACATGGGCTTTGCATTTGAAGAACTATACAGAAGGCCCAGGGATACTGATGTGGGATGGCCTACAAGAGATAAGTAAGTCATTAGAGGCCAGGGAAGCATGTGAATTTTCTTCTAAGGACACCATGAAACCTTGGAAGATTCTGGAACAATGGAATAATGTAATCTAATTTGTATATAAGAGTGTTTTAGCTGCTGTGTGGAAAATGAATCTTGGGAAGACAAGAATCAAAGCAGATGCACTAAGAGTTGTTCCAAAAGTACAGAGTACACATGCTGACGGTTTGGAAGAGATCACAGCAGTGGAGAAGAAGACAGATGAATACATTCAATGTATGTTTTGAAGGTAAAGCTAACAAATCTTGCTTATTTACTCATGGATAGGGTAATCATACATTCCCAGTTCACCTGCAACAAATGTGATTACTCTCTACTGTCCCAGTGCCCCATATAGTGAGTGCCTCTTTTATTCTCAGCATTACCCCAGTTTGGACAATAAACCACAGTTGCCTAGCTAAGGGTATTAAAGGAAAAAGAAAACTCAAGGACGACTCTTTAGCTTGAGCAACCACAAGTTTGTGGTATTGACCTTTCAAAGATGGTCTATTAATAGTATCATTAAATAAGGAAAGAATACAGTTACAACTCCACATTCTGTTTATTTTATTCATGAGTCCTTTTGACCATGATCATTCGACAATCCCTTGTTTCTCTTTTCATCCTAATTTAGTAGATAAGGATGCATCTCAAAACTCTGGAAAAAAATAAGGCCAAATGAATTAGCTAACTATCCAGAAAATAAAGCAAAAAAAGAGCAATTTCCAAGGCACCTGGGTGACTCAGGAAGTTAAGCGGCTACCTTCAGCCCAGGTCATGATCTCAGGGTCCTGGGATCGAGCCCCACATTGGGCTCCCTGCTCAGCAGGGAGTCTGCTTCTCCCTTTCCCTCTGTGCTCTCTCTAGCTCTTGCTCTCTTGCTCTCTCAAGTAAATGAAATATTAAAAAAAAAAAAAAAAAAAAAGAGCAACTTCCAGGAAGGAGCGGCATGTACAGGAGAAGCTCCCATGGTGGCCCCAGTCTCACGAAGAGACAAAGATCACGGAAGTGGATCTCTGGTCTGGCAAGGCTATAGAAGGATGAGGCTTATTCTTGAGCCTGGAGCTGCGATGGGTTTGTAGCACTAACTGAGAAAGAAAGACTCTCCGAGGAACACCTCAGGGAAAAGAGCCCTAAAGAGACTGCTTGCTTCCCAGAAAAATGGCACTGGTGACGGGCTAGAAAACCCATTAAAAGTGTGGAAGCCTACAGAAGAATGCTTCTTGAGAAGGAGGACAAAGGCACAGGAATACCGTGCATCTAAATAATTACAAGTGATGGAGAGGGCACTATGTAAAACCAGAAGTTAAGAAATATGTTGGGGGCGCCTGGGTAGCGCAGTCGTCAAGTGTCTGCCTTCGGCTCAGGGCGTGACCCGGCCATTCCGGGATCGAGTCCCACATCGGGCTCCTCCACTATGAGCCTGCTTCTTCCTCTCCCACTCCCCCTGCTTGTGTTCCCTCTCTTGCTGGCTGTCTCTCTGTCACATAAATAAATAAAATCTTAAAAAAAAAATATGTGGAAATATCTGAAGTTGTCATTTCCTGAGATAGTCTCAAGTGGTGCCAGATTTATTATTATTTTGCATTCTGAGAAAAAAAAAAAACCTAGACTGATGCAGCCTGAAGAAACATCTGCTATCTATACACCTCAAACATTAAAAATCTTATGAAACAGTACTGCTCTTTCTTTCCCTTTATCCAAAAAAGAACTAGCAGCCAAAAAAAAAAAAAAAAATCCTCTAAAGTTTTCTTCTTAATTCTCAAGGTCAACAGATTTCCTCAAGGACAAAATAGGATTCCAAATCTACCCTGAGATATGGTTAAACCAAACTAACACCAGAGCTTAGTACTGGAGCTACTCCCCTTGATGAATATTTGAAGGCCAGTTAGTTAAGATTAAAACCTCTTACTACACAATAAACCAATGCATGTTTTTTTCAAGTATATGATAATTAACTGGCGACTGTCAGTGAATGTGATCCGAGTCAAGAAGCAAAAAGAAAGACTGGTTGTGTTTCAGAGGGAATGGCTGCGCTTCACCTGCTACCCGCAATTTCCAGGCTATTTTAAGCCTCAGTTTTGTGAACCATCTACATACTATGATTTCCAGTATTACCCTAAGTGAAAGAACCCTAGCAGTGCCCAAGGACTTAAATGCTGATTTTTTAATTTCAGTAATTGGTTTTGTCAGTTGATCGTTTTTTAGGATGAGCCAAACAGGATATGAAAGCAGCAGGACTTAACCAGAGTCTAAATTGAGCTGTAACATTAAGAGGGGGAGGGGGAGCAGAGAGAATATCAAGCCAATCGCATCTCTTCTATATGCCTGTTAACCGGGCCCAATCTTTTAAATATATATGGTTCATAGAAGTATCTGAATGATCTTTGAAAAACTACAGTGCTGAAACAAATAATTGCTAATGAGTCACTGGAACTGAAGATTAGATAAAATCCACTATTTTATCAGGCTTTCAAGATGAACAGCTGCAGGTAACGTATCTGATTAGGCTTTTGCCTATGCAAATATCATTCATCTTGCCACTTGCCATTTGCTTTAATCCCTTAACAGAGTTCTTTAATCACAGATAGTTCTACAGATCCATCAAACCTCACTCACCATTGTACCCTGTACTGTGAATTAAGCTGGGTATCATTTAGATGTTATCTTTTGTGAATTATATGCTACCTAAATATTATCGGTTCTCCCAAGACTGCCTGAATATTGTGCTCCACACATAGCTACCTGCAGGCTCTTGCGGTGATGGCTTATTTTACTTAATGGTAGAGTCTCCCTTTGGTTTCAGTTCACATTCAGATCTTGATTTTTTTTCAGTGGATAAAATTTCAGCATGATTGCAGAATAGTCTCTAACCTCCAGTCCAGTGGAGTTAAACTCTTGGGGAATTTATTCAAGAATTTCAATTAATGGACTGAATTGAAAGCTTTTCCTACAAATAAGTGATGAGCTATAGGAAATTGGACTCTGAACAAAGTCTCCTGGCAGTCACTTACACATCCATTATCTAAGAGAAAATTTTCAAACTTTACCACAAAGTTATCAAAATTATGCTGCAAAATCAAATCAAATAGCAAATAAAATGTGTTCCTACTTTGGAAAATAGAAGCATATTTTTACAGTTTAAAAAACAGGGAGGTTTCTAAACAAAACAGCTGGCATCACTTTAGGCAAGCTGCTGATTTAGAAAGAGAAAGGGCTTGCCTCAAGACTGTGAATAAGAACTTTTCCGTCGGCAATTGAGTAATAATCGGAAGCCGAAATAGAGTCACTACCAATCCTAGTGCTAGAACCTCAGGTCACCTGAAAAACTAGTCTCTCTTTTCCACAATCATTTAATTATTCCCTTTTCTTTCTTGAGGAACATGACAAATATTTTTTTTTCTAGAGCATAGATAATCCCGGGGCACCTGGGTGGCACAGTTGGTTGACCGTCCAACTCTTGGTTTGGCTCAGATGGTGATCTCAGGGTCATGAGATCTAGCCCTGCGTGGGGCTCCGTGCCCAGAGAGGAGTCAGCCTGGGATTCTCTGTCCCTCGCCCTCTGCCCCTCCCCAATCCTCTCTCTAAAATAAATTTAAAAATCTTAAAAAAAAGAATAGATTGTCCCAATTGCAACCTTCAAGTTCCAGGGAAAATATTCCCACTTAGAGCAAGATGAATAAGCCAACTATCTCTTCTTTGGTTGTTCAGTCATTTCCAGAAATCTGCCACTTTTGTTAAAACATTTCATAAATCCTTCAGACGATAGACAGTTTGGGCCTACACTAGATTTCCAATAATTAAAGACTCAATAAAAGCCGGCAGAGCTGGATTCTTTCCTACACACATATAGATATTTACGCCTATTCTCTATTGCTTTGCCACTTGCAAGAAATTTGAACAAAAGATTTGAATATTCACACACATAATATAGCAAAAGTAACCAAACAGGCATTGTTAAACACTTATTATGTGCCAAGCATTTTGCTAGGTGTAGTTACATCCTTTTCTTATCTCAGGTGCCAAGACAAAGACTTGGCTGAAAGTCCCAGTGCAAATTCCATGTTTTCATCCAACTACAACCCTTCCCGTCTGCAATTTTTTTTTTCTGTTCTAAGCAACTGTAGCATTTATATCTATATTTCTCATTTTAATTCAAGGCAGTGAATGTCCTTTTGACACTAAATAACATTACAGAGCTTGGCACATGCTTAGCATACCGTAGATATATATTAAATATCTCCCTCCCTCTTAAACATAATGTATATTCTTACATAAACACATGGACATTCATCATGCAGTGTCTCTCAAGATACAGGCCTTATATTTTATGCCCTGTACTTTATAATCTTCCATCACTAGAGGGTGGAGAACAGGAGGATCACCAAACCATCCATGCAGAACTAACTGATCAACTGGTAGCCTGACCAGATAATTCAGATCTCATACAGCTATTCACCATCTTTTCTCATTATTCACATCTCCAGTGCAGTTATTCGAAGGTCCCAAACAAGCAGCCACAACTAGATGATCCCAGTCCGTATGTATTCATTCAAATATTTGTCAACAAGCTCAGTCACAGTACTGTTCCATAACCACCTCATACCTGGCTCTAGGAAAGAGATTTGGGTTGGGGGGGTGGGTAGAGGATTTTATTTATTTATTTGACAGAGAGAGAGAGGGAGGGAGAGCACAAGCAGGGGGTGTGGCAGGCAGAGGGAGAAGCAGGCTCCCTGCTCAGCAGACGGCCCGAAAGGAGGACTCAATCCCAGGACCCTGGGATCATGACCTGAGCCGAAGGCAGATGATGCTTAACCGACTGAGCCACCCAGGTGCCCCTAGGAAAGAAATTTTGAATCACCTTTTGAAGAGTTGCTATTAAGTGTTTTTAAGGCTTTAAGAGTAAAGTATTCTAACAATGGTCAACAGAGGATCAAGTTGGGTGACATATTGCTTTCAGCTGATTATCTGGGTGTGTTACTAGGCAATAATACTGAATCCTTTGAACATCTAAAATTATTTTTTAAACGTTAATACCCACTGCACATCTACCCACCTTTTGGCATCTATGGCCACATACTCTATCTTCTTTCCTGAGAGCATGGAGCTGTTTGTGTTCCTTGGATCAACACGCCATTTGTGCCCTGGATCCCAAACCGCCCCCCCCCCCACCAACTACTCACCCAGATCAGCTCCTCTCCTCTTGCTCTTACAGGAGGAGATTGTCCCTCTAATGGATCACTACCATGAACACGCAAACATGCTGTGATTTCTCCCACTTTATGAAAAAGAACAAAAAAAAATAAAACGCTCTTGACCCCATTTTCCCCCGGACCCTCGTCTCCTATCATCTCATTCCTCTCCAGCCCTTTGGTGCAGACCTCCTTAAAGGAGCTGCTTAAACTCCTATCTTCCAACGTGTAGCCTCCCCTTCTCTTCAATCTCCCATTCTCTTCCCCCTAGAACCCATCCAGTCAAGGTCACAAACAACCTTCTGCGCCCTGACAAATTCCATGGTCAGTTTTTAGTTCTCATACTACTTGACATAAATAATCAGCCCAGTTGCCTTGAAATATATTCCTCACTTAACTTGTAGAACACCACACTCACCTGGCTTTCCTTTCCAGTCTTTCTCAGCCTCCTTTACTGATTCCTGCCCAACTCCCCAACATCTAGTAGCCAAGATCTAGAAGCGGGCCTGGCACATGGTAGCTATCCCGTATATATCGCTTGACTGAATCTATCGAAGAATGTCATGAACAAATGTATTGAAAACATACTAAGATGGGTTAAGATATGGCTCCCAAGTCAGTGGTATCATTTTTTTTTTATTTTTTGGCACATTTACCTGTTTGTGGGAATATTCTATCAAGGGAAAAAAGGCATGTTTAAATTTCTTTAGACAGTTTCAGAGACATCGGTCCTACAAATCATCTCCTTCCAAATTCAAATCAATTTTTGAAACCATTATAATTAAATGAATAATAATTTATTATTGGTCAGTTTTCAGTCAGATTTACACATCAACAGAGATTTTCTTTGCAATATGGAAAATTTGGTAGTCCCTTCATATCTTCTTTATAATCAATATGTCCAGTGTATTTATGGATATTTTATAGGACTTAGTATACAACTTTATTTTAGACTGTTGTAAAAGGCTTGGCTGTTATAATTTTGCATTTTTAATGCATTATTGCTATATTTCTGACTTGTTTGATTTTCCGTCATTGGTTAAGAACACAATCTCCACCAGTATTGTTCCTTTGGGAATACATTATCTACTTTATAGAACTATTTTCAGGAATGTGCTGTGATGGAAAGCAATGATAGAATGCATTTATATGTTTTTAATATAAGCCACCCTGTGTGCATTTTACGGATTTACCAAGGTAGTACTGATGATGGAATTGAAGATTTCAAATATGAGTAATTAGATTGATAAATATTTGATGGTAAAATGGAGCCACAACAAGAAAGACTGAATATTGACACTGCTAGAGTGTTGTCCTTGTTTCTAACTAATAGAATTCACACATTCAAATGAATTTTGGTTTGAAAGTTAAGTATCTTAAAAACAAAGAATCAAACCCTGTGAGGAGTCTAAATTTTAGCTATAACAATAATAACTGCTAGAACTTATACATCCAGATAGGTGTGGTTCTCCTCTAAATGATAACCTTGCAAGGCAACACCATATTCCAACGATGGTGCCCTGTGTTCAGAATGTTTTTACAACTCCACCTTCGAAAACATCACGGAAGCACCTGCCACACTCTCAGCCATCCTCAGAGGGCCACACGTGTTCATTCACCACGGGTGGATTAAAGAACCAAAATTATTTGGTGTCAAGTCCAATAAATCAGGTGAATGATAAAATTAAGTAATACCATCTTGAACCTACAACAAGATTTAACTACAAAATAAAAAGGCAGATGTCCTTGCAAAGAGTGTAAATTCGCTCAGAAGGTGAGTCCAGAAGAGGAGATTTTAACATGTATTGAGCAACTGCAGCAGGGTTGAAATGTGGGCCGCCTCCAGGGGTAAATACTTTGAAAGATATCAATCACTTTGATTATACATTCAGGAACTTTTATGTTTTAAAAATCCCTTCCTGTGGATAATCATAAGTGTAGGTACCTAGGAGACAATCTGCCCCATCTTTCTCAGGGTTATGTCTCTCAACTTGAAAAATACCTGAATCATTAGCTAAGGTAGCTACTGACTTCACCTAAAAACAATTTTAGAAAGATATTAGTTTACCTTTCAAAATTTCAAACGGATACATAACAGGAAAGAAACAGAACAAATATAAACTTTAATTCTATCCCCGATTTATCTACTTATGTAGAGTAACATTGAATGCTTACCCTCTTCTAGATACCGCTCAGAACACACTGAACATTAAAACATTTCATCTTTACAAGAACCTTGTAAAATACATCCTATTAGCTCCACTTTTAAAATGAAGAAACTGAAAGCAGAGAGATTAAGAAACCACCAATACATGCACCCCTATATTTACTGCAGCATTATTTATAATAGCCAAGATATGGAAGCAGCCCACGTGTCCATCAATTGATGAATGGATAAAGAAGAGGCGATACAGACAGACAGACACACACACACACACACACACACACACACGAATATTACTCAGCCCTTAAAAAGAATGAAGTCTTGCCATTTGCATGATCTGGATGGAGCTAGAGAATATAATGCTAAGTGAAATAAGTCACTCAGAGAAAGACAAATACCATATGATTTCACTCATATGTGGAATTTAAGAAACAAAAGAAACAAAGGGAAAAGAAAAAGAGAGGGACAAATCAAGAAACAGACTCTTAATTATAGAGAACTGATGGTTACCAGAAGGGAAGGGGGTGGGGGTGGCGGTACAACAGGTGGTGGGGGTTAAGGATTACAGTTGTGATGAGCAATGGGTGATGTATGGAAATGTTGATCAGTATATTGTACTCCTGAAACTAATATAACATTGTATGTTCACTAACTGGAATTAAAATAAAAACAAAAAAGACCCACCACAAATCACATAGCTCAGAGGACACAGAGTAGGGACAGGAGCACTGGCAATCCAATCCAGATCCTGTTCTCTGAACTACGGGAATATATTGCTTAAAATATTGGCCAAATTATCACAACAAATTAGAAGAATGTATTAAAGGTATTAAAGGTATTAAAATTTGCAGGAATGAGGAGAAATAACAGTAGAAAATCAACCATTGACAGGCTGTTCTTAACTGCCCTATTTTCCAAATGCTAAGGGTGCTTGTAATGGTACCATTATGTCTGTCTACCTACCTCCAGATCCCGGGCCCCAGACCTTGAAGGCCAGTCCTTGCTCAGGAATCTCAGTGATGTACTCAAAGTGTCTGGCTTGCACACTTTTAGAAAAACACTTTTTAAATAATCAGTGATACCTACAACCACAAAAGCATCATAAGTATGACCCTCTGAGAGGCGGAAATGCAAGGTATTTAGGTGTCAGGCGCTGGGCTAGGCACGGAGACAGCACCTGAGAAATGGGGTATGATTGCCGGCCTGCTGGAGTTCACATCTTGAGGCGTAGACTGTCAAAAAACAAGTAAACAAATTAAATAAGTGTTATTTGAATTATGAGGAAAAGAAACATGGCAGTGTGGCAGAGAAAAAAGGGGATGGTTAGGAACGGTCTAGAAAACCATGGTCAAGCCCAACACGCTGAAATCCCTGAAGGCCAGATGTCACAGCAGTAAATAAAATGTAGAAGTGGCACAGGAAGAAATTACGATCCCAGCCTCCCTCTCTGAGTGGCACAGTTCAAATGAAATTCTTTTAATAAGGTCGACCCCCCCTTGGTGGATACACCCAACTCTCACACTAGCCTGAAAAGGGTTAAAAGGCAAAAATCCATCCTACCCGAAGGGCCCTTCACGCCTGATTCTACGAAACTTTGAGTGGGCCTCTGAAAAACACAGGAGGTCCCAGGGACCTGTTCCGCCCCCGGCCATGGTATTGTTCAACTCACATGTATCCTCGCACTGTTTATATCTGGATTTATCGAATACAAAAGAAAACTAGCATTGCTCAAAGAGAATTCTCTTTTTTGTGACTCCTCAAGTATGAGCCGGTCTTTGCAAACTGGCCTACCGCAGAAGGCCTCTCTAAGGATGTGATGTATAAAATGAAATCTAAAAGATGAGAAGGAGCAAGTGACGCAAAGCTCCAAGAAAAAGAACATTACAGATCCGGTTCGAAGAGCAAACTTTACAAAGACCGGTATTAGGAAAACATCTCCCTATATTGCCACACCTTAATACCTTTCTAAATTATCATTTCCCATTATCATTAACTCAGCATCCCATGATAAGATGTGGATGCTATTATCAAGGAAAGCAAAGGGGTGACTTTAGTTCTCTTATTTGGGGATCCCATCCGTCCTTAGTGTCTTTAAGCACAGCCCAACTTCCCAGCTGTGTCCAGGGACTCCTACCTTCATGCCAAAGATGCTGCTCACACGGAGATGTGCTCCTTCAAAAGTCAAACATCCGGGTGCCTGGGTGGCTCAGTCGTTAAGCGTCTGCCTTCGGCTCACTGATCGTGGAATCCTCGGATGGAGCCCCACATCAGGCTCCTCCACTGGGAGCTTGCTTCTTCCTCTCCCACTCCCCCTGCTTGTGTTCCCCCCTCCCCCGCTGTCTCTCTCTCTGTCAAATAAATAAATAAAATCTTAAAAAAAAAAAAAAAGTCAAACATCCACACATCGCCGGTGATACAAACACTAAAATCACTTAAGTATTTAGAGAGAAAACAGAGGAAAGGTAAAGGAGCTCTGCTCTAACTATACCTGAACCAAAAGGAAAGTTGCTTTTTTTTTTTTAAAGCTGAGATAAAAAGACATGTAGCTCATCACAATGTGGTCCTATTCATGGAAAAGAAAATGCAAATATTAGCTTAAAAAATAGTTCATTTAAAAAAGGTTTACTAAATTTCGCATCCAGGATTATAATCCCAATGACAACGGTCTCCCTTTTTGTATGTATTCCCAGAAGAAGGTAAATGATCTTTAAATTATTTTTAAGATTTTATTTATTTGAGAGAGAGACAGAGGAGAGAGAGTGAACATGAACGGGGGGAGGGGCAAAGGGAGGGAGAGGGAGAAGCAGGCCCCCCACTGAGCAGGGAGTCCCATTCAGGGCTCCATCCCAGGACCCCCAGGATCTTGACCTGAGCTGAAGGCAGACGCCTAACAGACTGAGCCACCCAGGCGTCCCTTTAAACTGTTTTTAGTGAAACAACATCCAAAGTGTACAACGCAATTTCCAATATTTCAGTAATGGTAACTGTGTTACGAATGAAGCCAAATCCACCGATGCAGCTAGCGTGGACTCCTAGGCACAGCCGGCTTAGCTCGTCACTCGCAGGCGGTGGGCACACCGCTCCCCAGGCTGCTAGGCGGCCCCCAGGCCAGGTCTCCCGGAGCATCCCACCGACGCGCTCAGGGGCTGTGGAACGGGAGGCGCCCGGGCCTCTGCATATCCTCGAGGCGCGCGTGCCTGAAACCGCACAGCCCCCGCCCGCACCCCCCACGACCCCCCCCAGGACACACACCCCCCCACCCCCGCCGCCATGCTGGTGAGCCTGCTGTTTGCAAGTGGACCTCGGTTTGACTCCGCTACCGTTTCTTCACAGCACCATTCTCTTCCCGTTTCTTCACTGATTATTTAAAAAGTGTTTATTAAGAATTATGTCCCAAGCACTGTGTCAGGCACCCAGTGGACAAAACAGACATGATACCTGACTGCACGGTGCTTATAAGGTAGGTAAAAGGGAGAAAGACATTCAACAAACAAATTTATCCCCACAACTTGTCCTGAGGGGCGCCTGGGCGGCTCAGCTTGTTAAGCGTCTGCCTTTGGCTCAGGTCATGATCCCAGGGTCCTGGGATTGAGTCCCACATCAGGCTCCTTGCTTGGCAGGGAGCCTGCTTCTCCCTCTCTCTCTCTCTGCCCCTCCCCCCACTTGTGCTCTTGCTTTCTCTCAAATAAATAAATAAAATCTTAAAAAAAAACATAACGTTCACTTATACCTAGGCTCCAGAAGGCCTTTCTGAAGAAATAATCATTAAACCAAGGCATACAGGACAAATAGGAGCTAGGGGGGGAAAAAAAGTCAACACATTCAAGGAATAAATTGCAACGTGGGCAAAGGCCTAAGAAAAATAAGGCTTGGCCCATCTGCGGAATGGAAACATCAATCAAAGGCCCAGATGCAACTGGCATAGGATGAGGAGGGGAAAGGAGGGGGAACCAAAGCATGGCTTATAGACCAAGTTCAACATTTCAGCACGGGGACTGGCCAGTGAACAGCACTGACGCATCTGCTTGATCACATGTGACATGATCACTAGGTCGGCTCTGGGATAAAAAACAAGGCGGCGGCGGCAAGAGCGGAAGGCGGGCGGGGGCAGGGGAGGGGCGGGGGCAGGGGAGGGGCGGGGGGGGGGGCTGGTTTCAGGGGCATTGCTGTAGCGCAGGCTGACGCCATCTCTTTCCAGGTACGGGAGATTCGGGAGATTCGTCTGTCTCCTCCAGTCACTCACACCCCTTTCGGATTTCCATGGAAAAGCTGGAGTTATTAAAAACCTGGGATCCCTCTTTTCTTCTCCGTGGCAAATCCAATAACCAGTGTGAGAAAAGTTCTCAGCTATGTTCACTATTCATGGAAGCTGCTTTATCATGGAAGCTTCAAGATGTTTTAAGCTTGGGAAGTTGATCCCCAGATAATAAAATTTTTACATTCCTCATAATACAAGGAGGTATCTCCTTGAGATCTACTGAAGATGCTCTCTCTCTCTCTCTCTCTCTCTCTCATGGAAAGAATTTAGTATTTTGGAAGTGAAAATTTGATTTTGAATTTGGTTCCAATTTGCCAACATTTGATTTCAACAATGAATTGCATTACCCTAACATTTTATCACAGGGGTCCTTAATTTGAAGTCCAAACTTCTAAGGAGAGACCCTGAACTAGCTCCCTGGAAAAATTATAAACAGAACCATTTGTGCATAGAAGTTTTCCTGCAAAAGCCTGTAACATTCATCAAATTTACAGTAGTGAGTGAATGACTGAGCTGACTGAGCTTGACCTACCCAGGCCCAGCAGACCATCGCATCACCCCCATCTCGTTGGCCTGGCCAATCAGAATCTTCCCTGGAACTGACAGATGAATATGAAGAGAACAAAGCTGTTTTTCCAGTGGTGTTGCTAAGCTTGGGCTGCAATGGCCATGTCCCCTGCCATAGGGAAAAATCCTTCCAAAACAGAACAGACATGTAATAGACACACGGGTAAAAATAGACACACGGGTTTCCACCATCACTGAGTGTCTGGTTCCACACATTAAGGCCCTTCTTCTTGCCTCTCTTCCTCCAGTTCTGAGATTTGCCCCAGTATTCTTCCAAGCTACTTAGCTAATCAATTATTTTTAAGCTAGTTTGAATTGGGGTTCTCCGTCCCTTGCAACAGAATCAGTCCTGGCTTAAAAAATATCCTCCAAACATCAAGAATCATCCATTTCATGTAGTGATCTGATATCAGAATCCAACAGACACTTAAAGATACTAAAATTGAAATTGAACTAAAATACAAATTCCTATTTGACCAGTTAACATTCAGAGATATTACTAGGATTTAGAGAACTACATACATTTTAATGGATTTAATTCTAGTGGCAGAAATTAATGCCTAATTAGAAAGCTGTGGGAATCTTATTAAATTATATTTACACATTAAATGTTTGCTTAATAAATCTAATAAACCATAAGATCACTTGAGGTTACAAAGCAGATGGCATATTTTAGATAAATTTAAAGGAATGAGGCAGCTCTCATAAAATTCTTGCATCCAGTACGTGTCATAAAAGACTAAAAAGTCTGTAATAGAAAAGGATCTGTAGGTCTTTTCAATTTGATTCTACTGGTAATGATGATATAAGGAGCAAAAACTGGCAAATCACAAAATATAGAAACACTCTGCCTAATCAATAGTGTAAGTCCCTAGAACATCCTCCGAATCAATAACATATATAATAATGACAAGAACCACCCAGGAGTAAGTGAAAAGGAAAAAAAAAAGTAAATTGTAACACAGCCCAGAAACATTATCTAAACTATATTAAAAGTGCATTTAACACAAGAATGTTATCAGTCTTCTTAACTTCGCTCGCACTGGCAATAAATAAATTTTATCTTTCCTTCTTCATACTAGAGAGTCATAACATTCCAGAAACCTCACAAGACTACAAAACAAATAGTTTTAAGATTCTCAGACCACCTTAGCACTTAACTACAGATTCCCATCTGCAGGCTTTTTGCAGTAGCTAGATCATTCAATGTTGATAATTAAATTCAATGACCAGTGATCATCTGAGATGTTCATTATAAATTCTGAGAAAAAGCAATGTAGTGAAACCTCAGTGTGAATGGGGTGTTTTAGATAAATAAATTTTGCCAAATTGATAAGGAGGTAAATAAGATATCGAGCAGCAAGTTCCCAGGCCTTGCTGGCCTCACATTACATGCATGAGGTCATCCCAGCCTCACAGCACGCACCCCTGCATGGTGGGAACTATCACATCTGATACTTAATACATAAGAAAGCCAGCTGAAACTCACAAGATTAAGTAACCTGCCCACATCCCTTCAGCGTAAGCAGCAAATCTGGAATGAACCCAGTCTAAGGCGAAGTCCTATGTTTTCACCCTATCACCCTATCATGTTGTCTCCTCTACCAAAGTTTTTTTTTTTTTCATTTAGACTATGTTTTAGTCAATAAGTGATCATAAAATGGGAATGACTTTTAAATGTGAATTTTCCTTTTAACATAAAAAATGGAACATATTTTCCTCATGTCTCAGAGATAATTATCAATATGGAGATTTTTTTTCATTTTCTTTTCTTTTTTTTTTTTTTTTTTGCCCCACTAGGTCAAGCTTCTGATTATTCCCCTTACGCCATTGTGTATGCCACCAACACCTCATAATAGCAGCTTTACACACACACACACACACACACACACACACACCCCTTCAAGTTTTATCTTCCAATCTCCTATGGATGGATAAACAAGATAGCCAGGTTATTTAAGAACTATAGGTTTATTAAGAGTCATTAAAATTCTGGAAGAACTCAGAAAGTCAATTCCATGTCTTTTAGGACGGCCTTTGACATCACTATTTCAGAGGCCTATTCAGTTTATTTCTTTACTTCTAGTGAAAGTTATATCCTAAAGAACTGACATTTCAGAAAGCAGGACTGCAGATAGAAAACCACCTTCAAACATATGAAATATTGATGTAATTATACATTTTTACAGTTTGGTCTTGGGTTTCTCACCAACAAGCTGACTTTTAAATATAGACTCTAGCAATGATTTATGGAGAAGACTATTTTCAATCCTTTCTCACCTGTTAGCACCACATTAAAACATTGTTTGTTATAAGCTTACTATGTCTCTTATCCTATCCAGTCCTCTTAAAAGAACAGTGTGAACCTTCCTAGAACAACGAAGGTTATCCCTTTGCTGAGAGTGTCCTGAATGCCAAGCACTCTATGTGCAATGACTCTGTTGATTCTCATAAGCAAACAGGTCTTCTGGTAGTGGCTGTACACTTGTGTTCTTCCAACTTTGGGGTGCCGGTCACATACTCTTTAGGGATGAAGCCCAGTTCATGTGGTAGCCTAAAGGTAGGTACTATTTTAACTCCCCCATCACAGGAACTGAGGAAAACAAGGCTTAGAAAGTGATGCCAATGGTGGAGATACTTCAGAAAAAAAGGTCTTAATCACTGTGGCAAGCTGCATTCTATAATTTCCTATAGAATACTATTTAATGGTGAGGCTTTAAGACTTACCTCTCATGGGCTAAATATCGATGTCCCCACTCCAAATTCCTATGTTGAAATCCTAACCCCCAGTGTGATGGTATTAGTAGGTGAGGACTTTGGGAAGTGATTAGGACCTGAGGGTGGAGCCCTCACGGATAGGCTTAGTGCCCTGGTAAGAAGAAACACAAGAGCTTATTCTCTCTCTGCTATGTGAGGTTACCACCAGAAGATTGAACCAGAAGGCGGATCCTTATTAAGAACAGAACCATGCTAGAAACCTGATTTCAGACTTCTGGGCACCAGAAATGTGAAAAAAAAACAAAACAAAACAAAACATATGTTGCCGAAGTTACCCAGTCTATGGTATTTTGTTATGGAAGCCCAAACTGACAAAGACAATACCCATACACGCAAACGCTCAGATACCCACGCACCAAACACTCACAATGCAGAAATGGCCTAGCAATGTCTAATAGTCACAGATTATCCAATAACAGTTATGAGTCAGTCTGTTTTTCAACAGTGCTCTACAATAGTCCAAGATCCGGGAAAGTCTTGAGGACTCTAAGAGCTCCATCAAATGTAAATGCAGTTCGAGCAGCCAGCACTCCACAGACTAGGCTCCTTGACAATAACCCTGCTCACTGAGATTCCTACAAGTCAATACATACTTGACTACTGGACCTGACCAATACAGTGCCGTGGCAAACACCAAACTATCAGACCATCTCCTCAATAAAGTCGCAAGGTACAAAAACCATGACATACCTCGGATCTGTAATCATGTTTATCATGAATTTGAACTTACACTTGAAGGTATTTTGTATTTACCTGGAGATACACACTCATCATGCAATACTTGGTTACCCAGTTTCCTTAGACTGAGTTAGTTCTTCCATCAACCCAGACCTCTTTTAATTTTTTTATTATGTTAGTCACCATACAGTACATCCTTAGTTTTTGATGTAGTGTTCCATGATTCATTGTTTGCGTATAACACCCAGTGCTCCATGCAATACATGCCCTCCTTAATACCCATCACTGGCCTACCCCGGTTCCCCACCCCCTCCCCTTTGAAGCCCTCAGTTTGTTTCCCAGAGTCCATAGTTTCTCCTGGTTCATTCCCCCTTCTGTTTACCCACCCCCTTCATTCTTCCCTTCCTTCTCCTACCAATCTCCCTGCTATTTCTTCTGTTCCATAAATGAGTGAAACCATATGATAATTGTCTTTCTCTGCTTGACTTATTTCACTTAGCATAATCTCCTCCAGTCCCATCCATGTTGCTGCAAATGTTGGGTAATCGTTCTTTCTGATGGCTGAGTAATATTCCATTGTATATATGGACCCCATCTTCTTTATCCATTCTTCTGTTGAAGGGCACCTCGGTTCCTTCCACAATTTAGCTATTGTCAGACCTCTCTTCCATCCTCACCATAGAATGCAAGTGAGTTTCAAGGTAGAGCCACAGCTGCTAGGTTGAAGGACACCACGTGCAGCTTCTACAAGAAGAGTCCATCAGGGGAACACCACCACCACCACCCTCCATAGAGAGTTCTACTTCAACACAGTGAGGACAGACCACTTCTGAAGTCTGTTTAAGAGCCCACTCATTTTTCTCATTTTTCACTAAATATTTATTGAGTGCCTACTCTGGGTCTAATTCTAGGGTTAGCATTAGACAAGGACACATTGAAATGAGTAAAGAACAGCTCCTGTCCTCAAGGAACTCACAGTCAAGTGAAGGCCCAAAATCTAAAAATAAATTGCAGAACACACAGCAGTGCTAACTAAATTAGAACAAAGTGTTAAGAGAGTGATCAGCTCTGCCTATAGGTAATACAGAAGGTTGAAAGAAAATTCACACACACAAAAGGCAGCATTTCTAATGGGTTTTGAAGGACAACTAGAATTTGCCTGGTTAAGAAGCTGAAGTAGAACTGGTGGGAACAAGTTTCTTCTTGCTGTATAATTAAATGTAAGAATGTAAGAGAAAAACGTTCTTCCTGCTCTCGTACCAGTGCTTTGTCCTCCCTTGATATTTTCTCTGAGTTTAAAGTAGGTAATCAGGGGACATTAACTAGGTCATTATTTGGATTAAAACAAAATATGCTTGATTCAGGTAGAAACTACTGCTATATTTAAAATCTTTTTCTAAGTCCATTTAAAAAATCTGCCACAGTATCTTGACTTTTCAACAGTTCATGTTGTGAAAACATGAGACATTTTTTTTAAAAGTATAACTTAAAGGTCACAATTAAATTAAACATTAACGTCTATTAAGACCAAGTTAATACTCCCTGAAAATTAGATCACTCTCCCCAGTGTGTATTTAAATTGGCAGCTGGTGACTAGTAAAACGTGTTCCACATTGTTACACCACAGCCACGCGGAAGCCATTACAGGGATGTACAGTACTGCTGATGTGGTGATCCCCGAGATCATTTCCAGGAAACTCCAAGAGCTGAGCTATCTATTAAACAACAGTGTCAGACCAGTTCCAAAGTACCATGGCTTTAGACAACTCCAGAGCAATCTACAAAAGCTAAGCAATTCCTTCGTTATAGGACAGTAACGTACCCTGGACCCAACTGCCTCATCAACTTAAAGATGCAGATAATCAAATATATTCTGGCGGAGAAAAAATAAGCTAGGAACTCACGATATTTAGGTGGACCTATAGCTTCCAAGTGTAAACCCCATGGATTCCATTAAAGAAGTCTCGGGGGCAGGGGGGGCGTTGAGCAGGGTTGCTCCATCTCTTTCTTGTCTGTCTTATCAACAGTCCACCCCAGTCCATCCAATGAGGAGAGAAAAAGTACCCAACTTCTACATCACCCACATATATATATTCTGAATGGTACTAGCCTTGATTTCTCTTTCTCCAGCATACTCTTACTCGTATGCAACATCTAGCCCTGTTCACAGTGGATGTGTGAAGTCAATGACATGACTTCCGCTCATCTGATCTTTGTTCATCCTCGGAAAGGTCGAAGAAAAGCATCTGTCGACACTGCCATCTCACACTCATTACAGCTGAAATCAGAAGCATCAAACCAGAGGAGACATTGACCAAAATATTTGCCATTCCTTCAGAAATGCTGCTTGTCCAGAACTGCTGGCGTTCACCTTGCTAACGGAAATAGCCTTCTTGGAATCTGTAATATTTGTTGTATGTCGAGCTGGTCACTTTGAATTCTGATCTCATCCCAAGGCCCAAGTTGCACACTTACCCCATCAGAACCTAGCAGCAACGGTCTGTGATTGTCCAGTCCAATTGACGAAGGCTATCTTCAAATTAAGGCGGCAACTAGAGGTGTGCAGAATGGCTATTAACCGACCACATGCTTCCTCGTAAGCACCTAGGAGCTGCCGGGGCAGGATGGTATGCGCTGATAGGGAACGATACAAATGACAAATGAGCAAAGTCTAATTATTCCAGGGCTGCTCAGCCTCAGAGACAAAAGCAAGAAAACTGAGAGTTAGGGATGAAACTCCATCCTCCTCTAACCCTATTGTGCCTGTGTACCGCACTACATATTAATGTAACATCAAGCCCTATTTTTAGACCTCTGCAATACCACAGGCATAAATCATTCCTGTGCCACAAGTCACCTTTGAGTTAGCAATGCCAAGTTTAACATTTTGCAGGATCCTACAAACAATATAATTGAAAGCAAGTGATATTTAAAATGAATAGTGATAACTTTAATAGAATAACATTAGCCTATAAATAGATTTTTGAGAGAATTTATTAAGTAATAATTAAAAGAAAAAGTGACAAATGTACCACTTAGCTAATTCTATCTTCACAATAGCTCTCACAGTCGAATTTGGAATGCTGTTCTTCTGCAAAAAATGCAAATGAAACAGACTTGTTTTCTTTTCACATAATACTGATTAATCCTCAGTGATTTTAGCCAAGAGGGTTCTCTCTGAATTGAACATCTAATTAAAGAAGGAAAGACACAGCACAAGTAAAGGCATAAGTTGGTCAAAGTGTTACTTTTGATAATAGCCCGTGACCACTGTTGGGGAAATATAATTTAAACGAAATCTTTTCCCAACTGAGAAATCCACTCACCAAAAGTAGTAGAGAGAAAAAGAAAAAGAAAAAAGAAAAAAAAAAAACCTAACTTCTGAATTAACATTAAACTAGGATGTAGCGCACATCACGTGCGGTCCATTCAGAGAAGGCAAAGGTGGAAGGACATCTTATCCTTGTCTACAGCCAGGCAGATAGGATTCACTACATATGTATTCTCAAGATAAACCATAACTAGTCCTGAAGTAAGAGGACTTGACGGTACCATCTGTCACACATAGTTCATCTTAAATTTACCTGGCATTTGGGGTGATCATGTGTGTTAGGTAATAGGCTTCATCCAGAAGAGAAACAAAATTCTCCTGTCTTTGGCTTTATGACAAGAGGTAGTTTTGCAAGTTGGTGCAAGGTTCCCACCAAAGTTGGGCTCCTAGCCTCCCACAGACACCAGGAGAGAGGAGCCCTCTCTTCCTTAATGTTTACATTGCAAAGAGATGACTCTCATGCAGGTCCTTGAGGAAAATATTCCTGGGTCCCCATCTAGTTTTCAGAAGGATTCATATACATTTCAAAGAGAAAGTACTTACGCGTTTGCTAAAGGAAATGGCCTAGGAAAAAAGGAAAAAGAAGTCCCTTCCCTTATTTTCAGCAGCGAAAATTAAGCCTTTTTTTTTAATAATAATATTTTTTATTATATTATGTTAGTAAGCCTTTTTTTTTTTTTAAGATTTTATTTATTTATTTGACAGAGAGAGACTGCCAGCAAGAGAGGGAACACAGGCGGGGAAGTGGGAGAGGAAGAAGCAGGCTCCCAGCGGAGAAGCCTGATGCAGGGCTCGATCCCAGAACACCTGGGTCACGCCCTGAGCCAAAGGCAGATGCTTAACGACGGAGCCACCCAGGTGCCCCAAAAGTTAAGCTTTTTAATTTGTATTTGTCCTTACACCATATAGGTTCAGTACGATAATCATAATGCAAACTCTTTTACAGAAGATGTGTGATTACTGCAAATCCCCAGAAGAGAAAATCAAAAACAAAGTGGGTAAAATGAAAATGCTCTCTAAACCATTAAATCAGCACAAATTAATACATCATGCCAAACCACATGCATTATGGACTGCAATGATTATTGATAATATATTTCACCAAGGGAAAAGCAAATTCTTAATAACCCTTTGTTTTCCTGTCCATTTCGGACAAGGACGATGGTTATATTTTTAATTAGTTCCGAAGTAAATTGATAATGATAACCAAAGGGAAACATTTTTGTTCCTCTGCTTGAGATTATCTATACAATCATTAGCCATTAAATATGTATTATATTGAGGACAAAGAGTCGTTTTGCACCCCTCTAAAGAATGCATGGCACCCTACAAATGACAAAAAGTAGAGCAGAGATAAGGAAAATGAATCAGCTCAGCAAACCTCCCAGTCAGTCCTATAGTTAGAACATGTATTCGGCTGACGATGTAGCCCAGACACATAGTTCAAACTGTTTAATGAACTTTCTACCTTGCTGCAGTAATTTCCACTAAGTGCTCTCATACAGCATCATCTAATGTTAGCATTAAGAGGGATGTGTAATACCAATCAATAGCCAAATAAAACAAAACCACCACAAGTTCGAAGGGGATAATGCGGAGAGTAATGCTTTCTGATGAGACCTTTAGAGGGCAACATCAAAAGGAATCATCCAGAGGCTGCAGCCATTAGTGGATCACATGCACCGTTGACGAAGCTGCTAACGCAGCTCTTATTTAATGAAAAATAGGTGCCATCTTAGTTCTTGCTACATGGGCTTCAATTCCTCTAGAGAAATGCTTCGATAAAAAGGAGTACCATAAAGAAAAGAATAAAGGTTTAACGAAAACACTAAGCAGAATCCTCAATTCAGACATCATCCAAAAACTTTTCTGGGTTTTGGTGTTTGGGAAGCTGGAGAAACTGGCAAAAGGGAAGGAAGGCTCGATACTGTCAAATCTAAAACCTGCCCTCAGATCTGACGGGTTCAGCAAATTAAAGGCAAGTCTAAGAGAATCACTAAAGATAACATTTCAGCCTGCATGCCTAGAGTCTGGAGAGCAACAGCTAACTTTTCTGTAGTCCGTTCCCCTTTAATTTACATGAAAAGAGAACCGTTTCTCCAGCACTCACCCCTAACTTCCTACTGTGAAGACAGCTGCCTTATTTGCCTTTCAGCAAATTAAAAGTTAAAATAGCTTCACTGTCAGGAGAAGCCGCAGCAACGGAGATACTTGAAGAAGAGCTTCATTTCACCGCAGTGGAGGGTTACAGTTCCAAAGATCACCTCTACATTTTGACTCCAACAAACAAACAAACAAAAGTTCTCAAGAAAGGATACCCCTCCTTTTTTTTATAATAATATTTTTTATTATATTATGTTAGTCACCATACAGTACATCCCTGGTTTCTGATGTAAAGTTCCATGATTCATTACTTGCGTATAACACCCAGTGCACCATGCAATACGTGCCCTCCTTACTACCCATCACCAGCCTATCCCATTCCCCCACTCCCTCCCCTCTGAAGCCCTCAGTTTGTTTCCCAGAGTCCATAGTCTCTCATGCCCCTTCTTTACCAACTCACTATCACCCTCTCTGCTGTTCCTCGCATGGACAAAGACCAAGTGGAAATCCCTACGAGGAAGAGCCTGCTTTCCTAACGCTCCTCGCGCATCGGTGCCACTTGCTGTCCTGTGCTTCCACTGTGAAAATTCACCCTCTATCCGTCGCTGCTAATAAAAGTCATTAATAAAAAGTTAAAAGCACAAATTTAGGTCACTCTGAAGTTTGAGCCAAAGTGTAAAAATATCTCTAGTATTTTCTTTACAAAAGTGTTGAGAAGGGGAAGCCATCAGAGCTCAGAAAGCTAGCAGGAAAAAAAAAAAAAGGGGGAACATCACATAAATGCTCTCCGAGGCCTAAGTTTGGACTGCGCTTGATTTTTCTAAATAAACCAAATTCTGTCTTCAAAGTGAAAGTAAGGTAGTGAATCCTGAAGAATTTTTAAAGCCAAATGTTTTCTGAATTTTAGTCTAGGGACCTCAATGTTTTCGGGATTCTGACTTAATGAACTACAGTTATTTTCTCAAGCAAGGTTTGCGTTCAGAGAAGGAATGGAAACAGGAGGCCTGGAAGAATTAGTTCATTAGGCTCATGTTACTGGACATCTTAACTCTTCTGCATTTGTATTTTCCTCAGTGCAAATTCCTAACAAATACCTCTTCTTTCCTCATTTAGCATATAAAAGCTCACATTTCATTTTGTTAAAAATCTCCTGGATGACTGAAACAAGAAATCTACTAAATAGAATATAAATTACTGTAGTGTTTATTGCGTTAATATCATCATTAGTATCTACCAGAGGCCATTACATTCTCTCTTTTTTTTTTTTTAATTTTGCTTAAGGCATAAAGAGTTTTGTTTTAAAAATTCTTTTTTTTTTCATTCACGGTCTTCTTATGGCTTTTTTTTTTTTTTTTTTTGGCCATACTTTGTGAAAAGCCATATGGAAGTTTTTGTCGAGTATCAATCATTTCTAATGAGTAACAGAATTGTTTTGATAATGCAAAAATGATGTCTCAATAAAGATATTTTGTTAGACCAACCAAGAACAACATGTTTTATCATGCTAAACCTCCAATTAGTAAACTTTTAATATAAATTATTACCATTACCAGGCACATAGAGTATGTGCTCAGATTTAATATCTGTAACAATACTATGGAATTGTGCTTATATTCCTATATTACAGAAAGGCAAAGTACATTTTCCAGACTCACACAGATACTAAATGGTAGAGCCAACCTTTGAATCAAAATCTACCTAAATCCAAAACCCAGGATTTTAACCTCTACTTAATATTACCAGGTGTATTCATATCAATTGTCACTGTTTTACTCATATGGGTTGTTTTTCTTGGTTTGATTCATAACTCTAATAGTCCCCAAAGATTCCTCCACGAACTTTATTTTTATTAATAATTTTTCTCCTAGGTCTCATTTGGGACATATTCTAATTCAAGGGCCTCACTTCACTGGACATGGGCTGGCCATCATGGATTAGTTGAAAACCAGTGTCATCTTGGTCATTTAGGCCAAGCCAATTTTTAAAACTAATACCACCTTCTTTTTTAAATATTTTCTTGAAATATTGACCTCCTTTGAGTAATTCCTCCCCTGTAATCTGGCTACGCTCCATTTTTATTTTAATCTCAAGCCTTGAAGAGAAGCTAATGAATTCACCTTGATCGGAATGTCCTCAAACTACAAACAAACAAGAGTTCACTTCCCATTGTACCAAGAGTGTACATGCCTCTCTCCCCAGGCCCCCCTTTTCCAAGTTTATATATCAGATCATCTTTATGCTGCTGCAGAAGACCAGTATTTTACATTGGACTGATTTCTTTTTCAATTTATGACAGCATCTTACAAGAGCTGTGTAAGATTTTTACAGTTCATGAGTCTCTAGCCTTGGATCAAGCCATGCTGCAGTTCAATCTTCCTCAGTCCTTGTTAGCAGAAGCCCTTGTAACCAAACTAAAACATATGGAATATACAGTGCCAGTGTCAAACCCTAGACCAGAAACTCAGATGGGCAAACAATATCGCTCTTTTCATATTGAGGCTTCATTAACAGCATGACAGAACATCTCAGTAACTGTCAAGATATAGCCCCTCATCTACCCTCACCTGCCCTCCCCAAAGTCCTGGTTTCCCAAGGTTATGTCCAATTTCTCCCCTGCAGAGACACCTTATTTATACCGCAACCTAGCAAGTGGCAGGTGAATCTGACCCCCCAGTGCCATTCGTCTGCATTGGCACCTACTCAGAGATCCAGCTTCCTTCCTTGTCCTTGGTCACTGGCACAAGGAGGTTACTGCCAGGTGTTCCTTCATGCTCACCCACAACAGCCTCCTCACTTCTACATGCCTCAACTTCAGTAAAATCATTTGACCCTGTTCTTCTCTGCATCCCTCTGTGGTCTAGTCTCCCAAATAAAGGAAAGTCAGGAGAATAAGAAAAATAGAATGGAGAGGGGAAGGCTGTATTAGCTAATCTTGGAAAATAACATCCGACCACATTTTTAAATAAAAGTAGATACTTGTTCTTTTGACTGTATATGAGAAAAAATGAAAATAACTGATCAGACTTCCACAAAATTTAGTGGGTATTCCAAATGTCATTTTTCAAAGAAATAGAGCAAACAATCCTAAAATTTGTATGGAGCCACAAAAGATCTCTTCTTTCTTGAGAAAAAACAAAGCTGAAAGCATCACATCCCTGATTTCAAACAATATTACAAAGCTATGTAATTAAAGCATTACTTAGTATTGTATTGGCATAATATACAGACACATAGATCAATGGAACAGAAGAGATAGCCCAGAAATAAACCCACTCATATATGGTCAATTAATTTATGACCAAGGAGCCAAGAATACACAAAGGGGAAAAGACAGTCTCATCAATAAATGGTGCTGGGAAAACTGGACAGCCACATGCAAAAGAATAAAACTGGACCACTGACTTACACCATACACAAAAATTAAATCAAAATGCGTTAAAGACTAGAATGTATAACCTGAAAACCATAAAACTCCCTGAAGAAAGCATAGGTAGTAAGCTTCTTGACGTAGGTCTTGGCAACGGTTTTTTGTATCTGACACCAAAAGCAAAAGCAACCAAAGCAGAAGGGGACTACATCAAACTAAAGCTTCTGCACAGCAAAGGAAACCATCGACAAAATGAAAAGGCAACCTACTAAATGGGAGAAAATATTTGCAAATTGTGTATCTGACAAGGGGCCACTGTCCAAAATATATGAAAAATAACAGAGAAACAATAAATGATTAAAAGTGGGCAGAGGACCTAAACAGACGTTTTTCCCAAAGAAGACATACAGACACATGAAGACGCTCAACATCATGACTCAACAGAGAAACGCGAATCAAAACCACAATGAGGGATCACCTCACACCAGCCAGAATAGCTAGTATCAAAAAGACAGGAAATATTTATTGGTGAAGATATGGAGAAAAAGGAACGTTCATGTACTGTTGGTGGAAATGTATATTGGTGCAGCCATTGTGGAAAACTATGAAGTTTCCTCGAGAAAATAAAAATACCATATGATCCAGTAATTCCACTACTAAATATTTAACCAAAGAAAACGAAAACATTAATTCAAAAGATATATGCACTCCTATGTTAATTGCATTATTTATAATAGCCAAAATGCTGAAGTCACCTAAGCATCCACTGGCAGATGAAAGGATAAAGATATTGCATATAAACATGCAATGGAATATTACTCAGCCCTAAAAAATGGAATGCCATTTGTGACAAGAAGAATAGACCTAGAGAGGGTGTTATGCTAAGTGAAATAAGTCAGAGAAAGACAAATACCATATGAATTCATTTATATGTGGAATCTAAAAAATAAACAAAAACCCAAAAACAGATTCATAAATACAGAGGCTAAACTGGTGGTTGCCAGACAGGAAGGGAGTATGGAAGAGATGAGATTAGGTAAAGAGATTAAAAGGTACAAACTCCCAGTTATAAAATAAGTCATGAGTTGAGAAGTACAGCGTAGGGATAGTTAGTAACATTTTAGTAACATTGTATGGTGACAGACAGTAACTATACTTATAGTGAGCATTATGTGATGTATAGAATTGTCAAATCACTATGTTGTATATATACCATAAACTCAAAAACCATTATATGTCAACCATACTACCATAAAAATTTTTAGTTAAAAATAGAACTATCATACGATCTAGTAATCCCACTTCTGCATATTTATCCAAAAATGAAAACATTAACTTGAAGACATTTATGCACCCCCATGTTCATTGCAGCATTATTTACAATAGTCAAGATATGGAAACAATCTAAGTGTTACTCGATGGATGAATGGGTAAAAAAACTGTGTGTGTGTGTGTGTGTGTGTGTGTGTGTGTGTGTGATGGAATAACATTAAGCGATGAAAAAGAATGAAATCTTGCTATTTGCAACAACATGGATAGAACTTGAGGGCTTTATGCTAACTGAAATCAGTCAGAGAAAGACAAATGACATAGAATCTCTCTTATATGTGGAACTAAAAACAAACAAACAAACAAACAAAAACAATCTGATGATTGTCAGATGTGGGGGGTAGAGGATTGGAGAAATGGGTAAACTATTTTTGGGTTTTGTTTCTAGCTTAAAGAAACTGAATTTTTTAAAAAGATGCAAGAAGTTTTCTGAGGGGCTTCTAGGAAACTTTTGTTCCCTTAACTTAAAAAAAAAAAGAAAGAAAGAAAGAAAGACAAGACAGACACAAAAGGAAAAGTTCCCTCACCACCCCCCTCCCTGTTTGGGGCACTGATATGAGGATAGGATGTCTAGGGCCATTATTTTAAACATAAAATAACAAACTCAAGGACCAAATATTGATGTGATGAAGAAGGCAGAGTTGAGTGGCGGGGAAGAGCCGGGATTCTTCATGGCCTCACAGATGCTGCCCCAACTCTACCTGTTCTTGGTGAAGGGAAGTAATTAAATATTTTGCTGAACTGCTTGGGCCGTTCCAATCAAGTGCTTGCAGGCAAAAGTGAACCTTACTGTGTTGGCCAAAGATGGGATTTGTACCTAGGCTTCTATGATGCTGCAAATTGCCTTCTCGGTTTGCTGGGGAAGTGGGGGAAGGGGAGAAGACAGCCCTCGGGGCTCCTTTGCCTGGGGAGCCACCTTGCCAGCCCTGGACTGCTTGTTTACTTACTAGGTGTGAGAACTTCTATCTTGTCTAAATCACTTGTCTCCATTTCTGCAACATCATCTATTTCCTGCAGGAAGGTCACCTGTGTGGCTGAGCAAGTACAGTAAGGTGGTTTTTGGAATATGACACAATAATACTAAAGTTCATCTTTAAAAAACTGGAGGACATTCTTGGGACTTCAAATGCGTGCTGTGTGACTTGCCTAAATTGCCCTTTGAGGGACTGAGGAGCACCTCAAAAGAGAGGGGTGGCCCTCTTCTAAAGCAACTAGCACTAGGGTGCAAGAGGTGCATGTAACCCCAATTAGAGGAGACACCCCTCAGGCATGAAGTAAGACCTTGCTGGCAGAGAAAGCAGTCTTCCAAATAGGAGTCCACAACCAATTGTCACAGTGACAGATGTTTCCAATTATGGGTGTTCTTTTGCAATTAAGCTGCTCTCCTGTGTTCAACTCCAAACAGCATGCTCTAGACTCTAGCATCAGCAGCAAGAGGGATTTCTTTATTTAAGTGGTTAATTCTTCCAAACAATTAAGGGGGGAGCCTATGGCTCTTAGTAAAAAAAGGACAGGGATTTGGGGATAATGGCATTAGCAAGTTTAATATCATAAAACTTTTCCTCTTATTTTTGGTCCTTGCTGCCTTCTTATGTCCACTGTGAGACATAGGTTGTAAGCTTTCTTGCTGTACCCCAACACTGGAGGAAAAGAGTAGGCAGACACTGGAAGAACCAGTCACTGAAAAGGATGTTGTTATAGGCTGGGTTGTGTTCTCCCAAAATTCCTATGTTCAAATCCCAACTTCCAATACCTTAGGATGTAACCACATTTGGAGAGAATTTACTTGAAATGGTGATTAAGCTAAAATGTGGCCAATGGTGGGGGGGGGGTCTATTCTAATATAACTAGTGTACTTGTAAGAAAAAGATTCCAAAGATGCGTATAACCAGAGGGCAGGCGACGTAAGGACACAGCAACAATGTGGCCATTAAGCCAAGGAGAGAGGCCTCAAAATCAAACCCGCCAACATCTTCATCTTGGACTTCTGGCCTCCAGAACCGTGGGAAAAATGGATTTCTGTTGTTTATGCCAACCAGTGTGTGGCATTTTGCTACAGCAGCTCTGGCAACTAATATAGATGTGAATAAATATCTGTGTTTTATTACAAAATAGGACTGCCAAATTCTAAAAACTGCCAGTTATTTTTGTAAGCTGAAATTCCTAGCCCTTTTATTGATTAGTTCCTGTGGTTTGGATCTGGCATATGCCACATTATACTTATATTAACAGTAATTCACAATAAATGTAATCTTGCTATTCTAAGATGCTTTCAATTTTGTTTTCTAAATATAACCAACTGTGAACTTAAGAAAGGTGTTTTAGGAAGGAAGACATTTAGATCTCAGATTCCACAAACTGACCCAGCAAATTCAACTCAAGACACTACACCTTTCTCACAGATATGTTTAGGCTGGTTATTTAAACGCTTTTCACTTCAAGTATCTAATCTTGCTGATGTTAATATAGTGAACTACTAAAATATGGTTAAATACTAAATTACTTAACATTCATATATTTTGGGAACTACCTCACTTTTTTCTCTTTGTACCTCAGAGGCACAAAGTTGGATTACCCGATTATTCATAATCCTGACCCATAACATAGTCTCATTATTGGTAATTGTGACCCACTTTTATTTAGTCATTTATTTCACCATTTTTCATAATGTAAGTAGGAACCATGAATCTCCTCACCCAAAAGAAAAAAGAACATTCTGATCACAGCCCATGTTCAGCTATGTGGTCAGCTCCTATGACAGCCCTTTTCATTCCAGACCTGAGACAACAACCATACTGCATTTCATATGCATAATTCCCTTGATAACCTTGTTATAAAGAATTACTACATCTTTCTGTATTTACGAGATATTTTAGTTGTTTTCAACTTCATAATGATTTTTTAGAACTTGTAAATGATTTTTTAGAACTTGTTTTCTAATTATTGCTAAGATTCATTCATATTTATAAATGCTGTACTTCATTCAATACTGTGTCATGTTTTATTATGAATATATCACAGTTTTTATCTATTTTCCTACTGATACACATTTGGATTATTTCCAGGTTATCCCGTAAATAGCACTGACATGAACATCCTTATACATGTTTTCTGTTGCCCATGTAAATGAATGTTACTTGATACCTAGTGGTGGAATTTCTGGAACAAAGGATAGGTGAATCCACACGTTTTCTACAATGCCAATATTTTCTAAAATGATTGTACCAATTTGCTCTCTAGCAATGAACATCTAGTGGGTCTACAGTCTCTCCAACAATTGATATTATTAGGCTTTTAAATTTTTTTGCCAAAAGAAGAGTTAGATCAGGGTGCCTAGGTGGCTCAGTCAGTTAAGCATCTGAGTCTTGATTTCTGCTCAAGTTATGATCTCAAGGTTATGAGATCAAGACCTGCACTGGGCTCCGTGCTGGGCGTGGAGTCTGCTTAAGATTCTCTGTCTACCCCTCTCACCACTCCCTCTCAAAATAAAAAAAACTAAAAAAAAAAAAAAAAGAATATGAATGAGGGGCACCTGGGTGGCTCAGTTGGTTAAGCATCTGCCTTCAACTCAGGTCATGATCCCAGGGTCCTGGGATGGAGCCCCGCATTGGACTGTCTGCTCAGTGGGGAGCCTGCTTCTTCCTCTGCCCCTGCTCATGCTCTCTCTCTCTCAAATAAATAAATAAAATCTTTTTAAAAAGAGAGAGAGAATATGAATGATATTGTATAACTCTCTCTATTTGCATTTGCATTTCCATGATCACTTATGGATATGAAGTGATGTAATGAACATCTCTTCATATATTTGTTGATCATAAGAGTTCCTCTTCTGTGAAATATCTATTAAGATCTTTTTCCCATTTTTCTTACTGATTCTTAGGAGATGTTTTTGTGCTCTTGACACCAATCCTTTGTCAGTTGTGTATGTTGTGAATATCTCCCCCTAGTTTGTTACAGTTCAATTTACTTAAATAGTCTCTTGAACTCGAGTTTTTAATTTTAATACAGTAAAAATTATGTCTTTTATAGTCAACATGTTTTATGCCTTATTTAAGGAGTACTTCCCTACCTCTAGGTCTAAAACACATTCGTCTACATTTTCTACCAAGTGTTCAAAGATTTGCTTTTGACATTGAAATCTTAATTCATCTGGAGTTGATTTTTTTTATATAGTGTGAGGTAAGGATCTAATTTCATTTTTCTTGACACTCGAGCTTTTCAGGCTTTGATGTCTAGTTTTGGGAAACTGCTATTATGTGATATTCTACAACAAGCTATCCCCAAATTCTGATATTACTTATACTTTCCTAAATGAAAGAAAAGCTTGCACAGTGGAAAGAGGAATAAGAATGATTATAAAAAAGAGAGAAACATGAAGGTGATTTTCCGTACAACTAAGCATCCCCAATCCCTTCCTTAAGGCATATTTACAATCTCTTGTGACTAACTGAACACACACACACACACACACACACACACACACACACACACATACATATACCACACACAGAGAGCCACGACAATGAGGAAAAGGCAAAGACAATCATTACTTCACGTATTAGCTTCCATTTCTACTTTTGCATTCATACTATGCTTTGTTTTACAATCACTTCTTATAGTAGTTATTTTGAAATCTGCTCTAAAATTCAATTGAGTCAACCTCTGCCTTACATATAAAACTAGTTCACAAATAAGGAAATGGCATACTAAATAGTAAATTAATTGCCAAGTATCCACTATCTCAGAGGAGCTCTTGTTTCTCCATTTCTTCATCAATTTACTCCGTAAAAGTAAAAGGGTTTAACTTTCGGTCCATTTAACAAACATCTATTAAATATCTACTATGAGCAAAGCACTGCACTAGACAGTAAAAAGAACAAAAATTTGCTCCATAATATAATCAGTGAGCCATAAATAAATTTAATATGGGACCAACTATAAGTTGGTCCCTATTATATAATAGAAGTGCCCACAAATGTTGATTGAGTTCAATTATATTTGTTTTTACTAAGCACCTAAGGATATGACATTGTATATTTCAACAGTCCCGTTAAATAGGCATTTTTTAAAGATTTTATTTATTTATTTGAGAGACAGAGAGAGCACGAGTGGGGTGGCAGAGGGAGAGGAAGAAGCAGACTCCCCGCTGAGCAGGGAACCCCATGAGGGTCTCTATCCCAGGACGCCAGGATCATGACTGAGCCGAAGGCAGATGCTCAACCAACTAAGCCACCCAGGTCCCTTAAATAGGCTTTTTAAATAGTCTATTTTGTAATTTCATCGTGTTGGAAATTTAGAATAGAAGTAGTCAACAGAAGTAAAATTGGTTAGGCAAAAGCTATTTGCAGACATGCCTTGGACCATAAGGTAAACACTGGCACAAAAGATGATGAATGTTGCCAACATATTTGATAAACGCTTTTCTCCAAACCCAGGAGAGAAGAGGAAGTACTGAAAAACACAGTCTTTCCAAACTCTCCCCTCCTATAGTGTTTATAGTCAGACAGTTCCAGTCTCCTCAGGCTTTAGGTTTCCACCTGATCCAACAGCACGACCAAATGTACATAAAATTATTAGGCTTTTTAATGCCTACTCTAGGTCCTCTATTTTCCAGTCTTCCCTCTCTTGGCTGTTTATTGCACTCCCAATGCCTTTATTTGACACCTCTCCTGGAGCATCCCATCCAGGACTTCCAGTTCCAATGGATGCATATTGATTTCTATGACCTATCCAAGTGGAATTCTATTTCTGCCCTCTATTTCTCCGACCTCAAGGTTCTGCCCAGCATCACATCCCCTATAAGTTTTGACATGTCTCGTGGAAATATCAGCCTAATCTCACAAATTATGTACACATATATGAGAAATTTATAAAAGACCCCGTCATTCCCCAGGAATGAACATAATTGTGAGGCATGCAATTTAGGATTCACACAAGTCTAAAGAAAATCCTTTGTACTTGTAGTCAAGGGACCTCAGATCAAGTGCAAAGTCCATGATAATTCATATGGGAGACTGAGTCAATCATTTAACTCTCCTGAGACTCAGTTAATCAATCTATTAAATGGAAGAAATAATTGACATGAATGCTGTAGGAAATTACATGAAGAGAACATTTGTAAATGATAAGGTGGTCTAAAATATAAGTGATTTTTGCTTTATGGCAATGATAAACCACTAGGGGAGATACTTAATTACCTATTCCTCAAGACATTCTGTAGTGATGCTTACTTCCCCTATGCTAGGAATAGGACTGCCAAAAAATGTGTAGGAGGGGAGAGGATTCATTTTCAAAATCATGCCTTCATTCAACCATTGATCCATTCATTAAAACAAAACAAAAAAAACGAAAGCGAAA